>NC_089584.1:57752077-57972077 GCF_019320115.1 Miscanthus floridulus
AACCCACTAGACTCACCTAGGTTAAGCTACTAGTCCATACCCCCATTAATATTACGACCAAAGGAAAAACAAAGTCCTAAACTACTCTAAGTGTCTCTTCAACACCAAACGACACTTAGAACTAGTTCATCCTTAACCTTGTCATCCATCCTTTGAAAACCAAAACAATTTCCATTGTAGGGGCATGACAACCATGATTGCCCAATCAATTGCCATTACCATGACCTAACTTAATTGCCTCTACAAAACACACGTTAGTCATAGTAATCTTGTATTGTCATTAATCATCGAAACCCAACTAGGGGCCTAGATGCTTTCAGCAGCGATGTGTTATTTTCACATGAGCTCTTCCTTGGTTAATTCTCCATATCTACTCGAAAGATCCTTATGTTAGACCAAAAGTAGTAGAGTTTCCTTCTGGAGTTGCCCAAAGGATAACCTTTGAAGAACAAGTCACTGACATGAACATAAACAGATTGCAAGAGGTGGTAGATAAGTGACTTTACTTGACGGTCCCTATAATGATGTCGGTCATCTAGTGAGCAACTTATGTCATCCTCGTTGGATCAAAAGGGCACACAACACTTAAAGTTGGATAAGTTATCAGTTGGATGATAAATGGACTAGGATATTATGTCCTATAATAGGTCACCTAGTTCTCATGAGCTTCCTATCCATGTTCTAAATCTTTAGGTGCATAAGGATCAAGTAGACAAAAACTGACCTTCTTTGGTGTGACCCCTTTCGCTAACTTCAATGGCGACCATCTGTTGATGCTTCGACCACAATTCTTATTAACAAGAGTGAAGATTTGGAATCTTTTTGGTGTTGAGAGATAACCGATTAGTTACTAGTAGGAAGGTTAATCTCTAGCTAGGTAATGACTCTTTAGTAACTATGGAGACTAGATCTCACAGAACAATGTTAAGCAAAGAAACAACAAAACCGGCCAGTGATACTAGTACTACTTTCTTCTCCAAGCTCTATATCGTCAAGTCAAGTCCACCTTGGACAATCGCATGAGTAGTGCAAGATGTTGTATCATCTATGTAAAAAGCAAGAGAAAGCATGTCCCTAGTCTCGGTCAGCATCATTATGTATATGGTGATATCAAAGGATTTATTCAAGACGCTATTGGAGGAAGTATAGAAGGGTAGTTGGAAAAGGTCCCTTATCCTATAGGACTACCCCTCCATGTGAGGTATGTAGTGTGCCCTGCAAGAACATCCCACCAATCCAATGCTTGTGCATCATTGAGTTGGTGTCTAAATCAATGGTTGAAGTTGTTCCCTAGGAAGCTAATGAGGAAAACCCTAGCCTCCATCCTCAGCAAAAAAGCTACTACTGTCATAAAAAGAGTTAAAGACTGCGAACACACTTCCCATGTGTAAATCAAAGGAAAAGAAGAGCGGGAAATCTATCCAGGTTGAGAGATGTTTTGTCAGTTCAGGTCCTAAAATTTTAGAACAAAGCAGTTTTGGTAGATAATTTGTTTGGATAGATAAAACGGTGTCTAGTTGAGCCAAATTTTGGTCAGTAGTTAGAGGACTTTTGGATCTAAATGCTTACCAACAATTTGTGCATAACAAAGTAGTAGTTTGTAGGATATGAACTGATTACCGTGAGGTACAGAATCTATGCTTTCTCTGCTGACTACTAGTATCCCTCATATTAGTAGGTTGTGTTGTAGTTTAGGTCATGTTGGCAATGTGAGGATTGTTAATACTTTAGATGCCCTATAGAAAACTCCTTGCACCCCTTCGTGCCTTGCTTTTGCCCTCTCATATCAATAATGCTTGAGCAGTCAAGGTATTCTACAAGTCAATTTGTGCCATTATAAGTCAAAAACAATTTGAAAAGTGTCAAACAACAAATTTTAGACTTTGATTTTGAGTTGTTGATTGACATTAGAAAGGAAGCCTCAATGTCAAAAGTAGTCCCACTAGGCTAATTTTGCGATAGTGCAAGTCAACCCAACTTATTGCGCCACTACACCATGAAGGCAAATTGTGCTCAACCTGCTTAGTAGTGTACTATTTTTCCAGTCGATGTATACTTGCAACTTTTGTTGACCTCTAGGCCTCGCTATCATCCTTCTTTAGCAAGGATTTCCAAGACAGACTTGTCCTTGGGTACCTTCCATGTGTTTTTACCCAAGAGGTTGCCTCAGATTCAACCTAGATAATTGTTGCCGCTTGGATATGAGGATTTCCCCAATTAATGATCGTCGAAAACACTGAGTCAATAGAGTTAGCTACTGCATTCACCGCTCACTCAACAGACTCAGATAATAAAGTGTTATCATTAGAGAAAGAGAACTACACACATGGAACATTATGTAGTTTTCCATCGGGTGGTATCTGAATGATTGAATAGTTATGACCAGCATAGATATTGTCTATTGGTTGCTCAGTTTCTCACAACCACAAATGATGTTTACACCATCCGTGATCTCATCCCTTATGAAAGGTTGTGCTCAAGCTACTTTGGTAGAGGGCTGCTTTTTGAACTTTGTGAATGAACATTGAACCATTGTAATGAGTAGCTTTTAGAAGCCTGCAGTCTAGTGCAAAGTTCACATGGTCCATGCTATATTCACTAGGGAAATAGAGATTGTGGGTAATTAGTTTATGCTCTGTAGTACTCTCCGGATCCTGAGAACGAAGTATTGTGCTATCTTGGATTCCTCCCAAAGTAATAATGCTTCATGGAAGCCAACGAAGGAAATTCTTCAGACAAAATTTACTACGAAGGGCAATTATCAGAAAGTGTCTTGACCAAATTAGCCTCTCTGATACTCTGAAGTTAACTAGCCTAAGGCTATCACTGATGTTGGAAAATGGATGGCATGCTTCTCTTCCCTTAAAAGTCTTTCACACCGAAGCTCAGGGTGAGATTCCCATAAGGGGGATGGCTGTAACACCCCAGGTGTTAGTCATGAATTAAGCAGCGTAATTGGACTTAAGTAGGATATTTTGACCGTGATGACCAATCGCTTTACCGTGATGGTATTTTGACCGGTGTTGACCAATCGCTTACAGTGCTTGCATGGAGTTGCACCTTAAATAAAAGTTGAAGTTTGAGTGGAGTAGAACAAACTTTGTTTTTGGACTAAGAGCCAGATCAGCTTGGAACTAAGTCAAACAAAGGCTTGAAGATTGAATTAGCTGTTGTCTTTGGCTCCCAGAAATTTTTGTCCCTAAAGTGACAGCAGTAAGTTAACATCTTTGCAACATTTTATCATCCAAATTCATGTGGTAGCTCAATTGGATTCCTTAAGATGAGTTGAACTAATTTTCATGGTGAAAAGAATAGATCAAGTCTCATCAAATTTGGAGTTCATTTGGATCTTCAAAAATAGTTTACTTTGTCACTTAACTGACATTGGCATGTCGGCATTCCATGTTCTCCAAATTCTGTTAAGCAATTTGATTTGGTACCAAAATAAAACTTGGAGTATACATGATGGAGAAGAGCATGTATAAAGATGGCACTCGTTTGACATTGTCTTTACCATCGATTTTGGATTTGATTAATCAGCATCAACACATTGACACTTGCAAATTGGACGCTAATTAACCAATGTTTCAAAGCCCTAATGGTTGTGACCCCTTAATCAAGTTTGTAAACCATCAGGAGAGCTACAACTTTGGTTTAATCACCCACTCTAGAATATGCCTCGAAGATGCCTAAAACTTGGCTCCAAACTTGGCTTGGGAATATGCCTCTAAGGAGGAGCGTGTGGCAGCCATGCGGGAGCTCGCCCCACCATGGCTCTCCCTTTCCACTTTGTGTGTCCCTATGCCCCTTCACTCTCCTAGGTGGACGACCGAGCTCCCTAGTCCCTCACTCGCTCACTGCCCTCTCTCGGTCCTCTCTCTCGCCCCCTCTCCATGCCGCGTGTGGATGTTGCCATTACCAGCAGCTTGAGCTCTCGCCGCCACTGTTCCCTTGCCTCTGGTCTTCCTCTACTCAGGCTAGCAACACCTTTGACTTCCCCAATTGGCGCCACCACCCCTACCCCGTCAGCTCCTCTCACCGCTGCCGCTGCTCTTCGCTAGAGCCGGTCCACAACCGCCACCGCCACACGACCGTAGCTAGCGGCCATGGTCTGGCCGAGGCAGGAGAAACATGGGTGTGGCCAGGCCAGCCGGCCCTTCCCTGGCTGGCCACCGCTGTCAGCCGACGCCCCCACCCCCTGCAGGTCAAGGCTAGCCCTCTGCCCGCACGAGGTTGAAGGAGAAGGGCCAAAATGAATTAGAAGCTTTTTCATGTGTTCACTTTGCCTAAATGCCAAACACATATATTTACATACATGGGCTTAGTTGGTTCTGAGATCTCCTAGGGTTCCCAATGCAAAAGTATTTTGCTTTTTTGGTTTAATCTTTTCTTTTTTAGATTTATGTGCTGAACTTTGGAAAATCATAATAATTAGTAGGAAAATCGTAAAATAACAAATGTGGACTTTTTGGAATACCTGTGAAATTATCTATGCACTAGATCTATAATATGGCCTATTTTAGTTTAAAGTTTTTGATGTAAAAATCAATTTATGCAGTTAGGTTTTTAATACTAGTTATGTGTTGTCTTCTTCGTAACTGCAGTTTTTTTGCTCAAATAAATGTGAAATTTTTATGGTAGGCTAATGATGCTATGTGTATATTGTGATAAGAAATTCAGGAGTTTAGGCTAGGCCTGCATTTTTGTATTAATTGGCTTAGTTAAGTTATGAATCAGGCCTTGATGATAATAAATGAGTTGTATTATTTTTCTTAATATTTTCAAAAAGCAAAAGAGTATAATTTTTGGTTAAGTAGATTTTTAGTTATAGTTGCTTAAATTTCTGTGGCTGTTTCTGCCCAAACCTAGATAGGGTGGCCTTGTTGGTAATGTGTGGCCTTGTTAATAGTGGAATTAGCTCTAGGTGTTTATAACAAAGTTGTTTAGAATTTGCTAAGATTTCTAAAAAGTCTATAACCACATTTATTGGACATGTACAACTCTAGTTATAGCTGCTTAAACTGGCATGCCGGATTCTATCCATGTTTTGGACAGAGATGCATTCATTGGATTAATAAGAAAGTTGTAGGTAACTTTATAATATTTCCTAAAAGTTATGTGTCGGTGCTTTGGACCGGCGGGCCCTCAACCAACTAGTGAAAATGTACTACGTGCCCTTAATCCCAGATGGTGATGCAAAGAGACACAAGGTTTATACTGGTTCAGGCAATAGGTGCCCTACATCTAGTCTAAGAGAGCGATCTTGTATTCCTTGCACCGAGGTGGTTGTAGTAGGGGTTTACAAGCAGGGCGAGAGAGGGAGCTAGTCCCAGGTCTCTGCGTGGAGCAGTGTGGGTTGCTTGAGATGTTGATCTCAGGTAGTGCGGACACTCTGGTTTGTTGTAATTATGCCAGAGGACACCACGGGCCAATTTCCACCGGTTGAGGAGAGAGAAAAATTTAGTTTGGACATTCGGCGCCCCTGAGCCACATTTGGGTCTGGTTAGACTAGCTAATAACTGACCCAAGCCTGGTCTGGTTAACCGGCCTAGCCCACCTGTTAGGGTTTTAGCGGCCGTCACTTTCCCCAATCCCACTCCCACCACCACCCACTCCACTCTAGTGCCCACTGCGACGCCATCCACTCCACTCTGGTGCCCATCACTGACACCTCCAGCCTCGACTATCATCCACCATGGGGGGCTGAGGATCTACAACACCCTCGTGACCCAAAGATGAAGTCCCCCAATAGGAAGAATGCATAGTGCACTGGTTGTCTGCCTAGGGTGCCTAATTTGAAATGGATTCCAAAAGGGTGAGATTTCTTGAACCCGTACTCTTTCGATTTGTATGACTATGGATGCATTAGAAAGGTTGCGGTTTGAAATCGTTTAGTTTGGATGTGGTCTTTTTTTTAATTAGGATGGATCCGACGTCTGCCTATAGATTGGCAATTAGAGTACCTACCTATGTAGAGCAAAGACCAGATGGGCTCGATGATTATCATGTAACTGCTAACTTCATGCATGTGGTGGACAAGGATATCTTCAGTTGGATGGGTTTTTATGATTGCCTTGTTGAGGACATAGTTCATGGTAAAGATCAAGCACTAGAGGTTACTTTCTTTGACAAAACCAAGGATGAGACAATGTGCATAGGTTATGATTCTACTCTGCTACATGCATTTGATGTGTATTGGGACAGTAGAAGGGTGCCACTGACTGTAGAGGTTGTTGACATTGGTCCTCGTTTATTATAGTCTCAAGTTTGTAATGCCAATGCATCTGGTGAAACTTAGTCTTTTGTTAGCACAGAACAGAGTCAGGTCATTTGTTTGCCATTAGCTATGATTCTGCCTGATGAAAATCTAGTAGCTATTCATACTGCTGAAGCTGTTCATAATCCAGAAGCTATTGATAATCTAGAAGCTATTGATAATCCAGAAGGTGATGATAATCCTAAGGTTCATGATAATCCTAAGGTTGATGCTAATCCTGAGGTTGATGCCAATCCTAAGGTTGATGCCAATCCTGAGGTTGATGCCAATCCTAAGGTTGATGCTAATGCTGAGGTTGATGATAATCCTGAGGTTCATGCTAATCCTAAGGTTGATGATAATCTTGAAGGTGATGATAATGTTGAGGTTGATGATGACTAGGGAGAGTCTAATGAAGTTGAGTATGTAGGAGTAGATGAGAAAGAGAAGTACAAGGATGTGCTCATTGATGATGCTGAGGACTAGTGATTATTATCCTGACACTGACCTAGAAGATGATGACCCACTAGGTGTGGATGATGAGAGGGGCTAGTGAGGGTGTGGTGCATGTGACTGACATAGAGAACCCTAAAATAGCTCTTGGTGTTACTTTTGAACATGGTTTATGTTTTAAGAGGTGTATTAGGCAATATGTTATGCTTAATGAAGTTGAACTTGCAGTTCCTTATAGTGAGTCATGGCAGTATAGAGCACATTGTAAGGCCAAGAGGTGTAGGTGGAGAATTCATGCATCTCAGTGTGAAGATGGGAGGACATGGCAGGTATTGCTTTAGTTATTGATTGAGTTATTGATTGAGTTATTGATTTAGTGTTACTAACTCTTCACTTTGTTTCCTTGTTTTATTGATGGGTGGAGATTAAGAAGTTACCACACAAGCATAACTATGCCAGCATAGGCAAAGTGCAAAGGAATTGCATGGCTACCAATCACTAGGGTCAATGGACAGAGTCATAAATTAGCTTAGGGAAGATCCAACTCTTGGTCCTAAAGTTTTGAAGGGCAAGTTAGAGGATAAGTACCGCATCTAGGTGAGCTACTACGTTGTTTTGGATGGCCAACAAATGGCCCTAGATGAGATATTGGGTGGCTAGGAGGACAGCTTTGTATGTCTTTTCTTAGAAAAGAGAAATTAGGAAGAGGAGTCCTAGCAGTATTGTAGAGGTTGAGTGGGATGTTGAGAATAACAAAAGAAGATTTAGCAGGATGTTTGTAGCACTAAAGCCATGCATTGATGGCTTCCTTGAAGGTTGCAGACCTTATCTAGGTATTGACTCCATAGTTTTGATAGCAAAGTGGAAGGGGTAGTTAGCAACTATAGTAGGGATTGATGGCCACAACTGGATGTTCCCAGTGGCCTATGGAGTATTTGGAAGTGAAACCAAGGACAACTGGGAATGGTTCATGAAGATACTACGCAAGGCTATTGGTTCCCCACCTAGTCTTGTTATTTCAACTAATGTAGGCAAAGGAATAGATAAGGCAGTTACCAAAGTCTTCACAAATGGTGTAGAGCACAGAGAATGCATGAGGCATCTTGTGAAGAATTTCCAGAAGAGATTTAGGGGTGAAGTGTTTGAAAAGAACTTGTGGCCTGCATCAAGGTGCTACAAACAAACAACCTATAATAGACACTAGAATGAGATGCTTAAGGCATGCCCAAAGGCAACAACCTAGGCTGATGGACAATCACAAATAGCTATGGGCAAGGTCAAAGTTCAGCACAACAAGCAAATGTGACTATGTTACCAACAACATAGCTAAAACCTTCAATAGTTGTATTAGGGAAGAGAAGTCCTTACCTATTCTAGATCTCATGGACAAGATAAGGCAATTGATCATGGAGAGGTTTTACAAAAGGAGGCAGCTGGCCTCAAAGTTGTCTGGGTTTAAGGTTTTGCCTCATGTCATGAAGGAACTACACAACAAAAGCAGAAATCTAAAGTACACCATTCACATGAGTGGCCCGATGGTTGGAGAAGTAGGAGGAGTGAATAAGGACCTAGTCCTATGGAGGTTCATTATTGATCTAGAAAAGAAAGAATGCACTTGTAGAGGTTGATAGTTAACTGGTTTGCCTTGTGTGCATGCCATAGCTTACATTGGCATAAGAAGAGTAGAATTGGAGGACTTTGTGGACCCTTACTACTTTGTAGAAATGTTCAAAGCAGCTTATGCAACTGTTGTGGCTCCTATGCCAGGCAAAGAAGAATGGGAAAAGGTGGACATTGGCCTCACTCTCCTTCCTCCTAAATGCAGTAGAGCAGCAGGAAGGCCAAGGAAAAGAAGGCTGGTTGGTGCTGAGGAAGATGGGTCAAGCAGCAGGGTGAAGAGAAGGTGTAAAAGGTGTGGTGAATTTGGCCACCTCTAGAAAACCTACAATGAAACTGTCCTAGACCCTGATGCACCACCACCTGCACCACCAAAGAAGAGGAAGACTTATAAGCCAAAAGTGGTTGAGATTATAGAGACCATAGATGACCCATCTAAGAAGAAGAGGAAGAGCAAGGCCTCCTCCAAGGGGAAACAACCCAAGAAGAAGAAGGCAACTCCTGCTAAGCCTACACCTCTTGAACAAGCTACACTAGTATGTGATCCATCTCTTGCCTTCATTTTAGTTAGTTTACTACATCCTAACCACATGTTTCATCTTGTAGGGTTCCAAACTCCCCAGTCACTAGGACCCAGGCCAAACACCAAGTGGCAGATAGCCCAAGGCCCCTGACTAGGAGTCAGGCTTCCTCATAGCTACCAAGCAGTCCAAGCGCTTGCACTAGGAGCAAGAGGGCCCTGAAGGACTTGTAGGCACTACAAGCAACATAGAAAGAGAAGAAAGATTATGTGCTTTTCTATGCTTTTGTGGCTTCTGTGGCATATGAACACTGCTAGAACAAACTACAATAGCTAGAGGGTATTGTAGTTGTTATTGTATTGAACTGTGTATTGTAGTGAACTGGGTATTGTAGTGAACTTGGTATTGTATTGCACTGAACTTGGTATTGTATTCTAGTCCACTTAGTATGGTTGCTGTGTCACCTACCTTTTAATGGTAATGTTGATTGCTATATTCAAGTTGGTAATGATTAAAATGTATTAAACTTGGCAACAAAGCTCAGAACTCCTACAAAGCACATGGCAACATTCACAAACATTACAAAGCAAAGTAAAGTTCATGCATTGTTCATCCATATGGCAACAAGGCAAAGTAAAGTTCATGCATTGTTCAGTCAGATAACTGCATTCCATTCATTTCACAAACATTACAAAGCAAAGTTCATGCATTGTTCATCCACATGGCAACAAAGCACATGGCAACAAAGCTCAGAATCCTACAAATACACTAGCCACATTCATCCACCTATTCACTCTCTGCTCTCCTAGCTATTCTACTCATAGCAGCCCTCTGACCAGAAACAACATTGGTCAGGTTCAATAGAGACTTCTCCAAAGCCTTCGAGCCTGACATCACTGCTACAGCATCCACGCCATCTCCTACACTCGGTGGCTTCCACATGAAGAAACCGCACTGGCTGTTGCCCTATTCACGCTGAAGAACACAAGGTTGGGATGAACCCTAGATTAGGATTTCAAAAGGCCAAAATGGACCACAAAGAAATGAAATGAAAAATAACTCACCCAGTCCCTGATTCCTGCAAGTATAGAACTGCTTGTCTGGGTTGTTTTGGGTTCTTGATGTCCGCTCCACAACAGTCGCCATCCTACACAAAGGGCACAGTGGCTGCGCCTCTCTCACTCCACTGCGAACCTATTAAGGATAAAGCGCTCGAGCCTGTCACCATCTTGCACCAGCCTCTACTTGCCCTTTCCTATTGACGACACCCGCCCGCCGATAGCCGCTGCCACCGCCGCTTCCATTGTGGTGGAGATGGGGGAGACTAAGACAGATGGAGATGAGCCGATTAACCAGAAAGGCTCGGGTCAGTTATTAGCTGGTCCAACCAGACCCAAACATGGCTCAGGGGCATCGAATGTCCAAACTGATTTTTTCTCTCTCCTCAACCGGTGGAAACCGGCCCGCAGGGTCGTTTGGCATAATTACAACAAACCAGAGTGTCTTCTAGCATATAGCTCCACTTTGGGTGTCCTGCCAGCAAACGACCACCACTGTGGGTAACTTGTCATTTCCCCTAACTATTTTTGATGAGATAAGCATATGTAACTTGCCATTTTTGTAGAGGTAGCTATACTTATCAAAATAGCATGAAATTTGTACAGTAGACTATTAGGGTCATGTTTAGCCTATTGTAATTTTCTCAGAATTTATTGAGACTGGAAAGATTTACTCTATAAATCATTTTATTATATAAGGAAATGAATAAATGAATATAAAAAAATTAGTTAGGCTTAACCATGATGTTTTTGTGGTGTGTGTGATGCATATAATATGTTGATACTGTTAGTGAGGCTTAGAAGTATTTGTTTATAGGCAACTAGTTAATTATTGCTTTATAATTCAACTAGATGACTGCATGTGTAGTTTCCTGTTATGGTGATGATTTCATGATGATAATGATCTTTTCTATAAAGATGGTTAATAACAAAGTTGTAGATAACTTACTTATCTACCTTGTGTTAAATTTTTATAGTCATAGGCCTTATGGTTTAGGAATTATGGCTGTTAGAAGTCTATTGTCAGAACTGCCTGCTCTCTGGATAGAACTGAAAGATTAAATTGTTTGACCTAGCTAACTACTGAATCACCTAAAGATGATTAAAATAAAGTTGTAGGAAATTTCATAATATTTCCATAAAGTCCACAACCATATTATTTAGTTGTGTATAATTCTAGTTATGGTCAAAACAAGTGGCTGTTGTCTTGCAATCCAGAAAAATGCTTAGGTGAGAATTTGTTTAATTACTAGAGAAGAGATATACACCTACTTAGTAAAAGAAAATGTAACTTGTTATCACCTTAATACAATGCTGCTGAGAACACTTATGAGGATGCATTCATTCCATCATATCATATTATACATGTCATTATATATGCATCGATGATATCTTATTTCCTGCTCATGCATATAGGATGTCTGAGGGGATAACTCTATTGGAGTTCGAAGAAGAGTCGGAGGAACAATAGGAGGCACCTCAGGCCATAGCTCTAGAAAGAGAGCCAATGAACTCTTGAAGACTTACCTGAGTGCCCAGATCATAGGCCAACTTCCTTTATTAAAGGTAAGCCCTGGAGCATTTTAAGCCTCCCATATTTTACAAAATATCACTTGAGTCCTTTATGTTTGATGCATTAGGTTATAAGAGTTGGGTGGAAACACTTGATGCATAGAACTACCTTGTCTAGATATATACCTTTAACCCTATGTAGGTCTAGGATCAAATATACTGCTTAGCCATGCTTAGACCGGTAGAAGTCGGGTGATTCTCTATCACCTATGAGATATAAGTGGATACCGGAAGCACGGTTGACTATATTTGCTATCATGGAAAAGAACCATGGAATAATGTAACTAGAGGTCAGACGAAATCTATGCATAGGTTGACTCATGTGATTTTGTCTATGCCGATTAAGGACCATACCATTGTTGATGCTTTTGTCAAGATTGAATACATGCCTCTTACTTAGCTAGCCGGATAACTCGTTTCGACCGCGAAGCCGAGTAGCTCAACCTAGGACGGGCCCCATTCTATAAGAGTGCACACTCTAGATGGTAGTAAGGATGTGCGGTGAGCCAGACGTGAGCCCAAGGGAAGGGTAGTCTTGATCGTCCTGGCATCTGCTTGTCCCTGATTGTGCGGCGTTGATCATACCCACTGAAATGTGGACCAGAGTTGTACCAAAGGTGACCTAAGGTGACCGTTGATCTGGTCTACCTGGGTTTGTGTTAGAAATAAATTCCCAGTTGGTTGAAATCGATTTGAATTGCCACCTCTCTCGGACAGTGAGAAACTTGGCTAGTCCCAACATTGTAGTAATTGTATTATGGAATATAATGGTTATGATGAACAAAGAATTATTACACTGGCTATGGTTATTATTGTTATCCTACTAAATGATATACCACATGTTTGGCACAGGTTAGTTGCTAATCTAGAGATGAATAGCTATAATTAACTTGATGACCAAATTATAACTATATACTTGAATTGGTAAGCTTTTTATGCAAAATGTAGTCAAGCTAGCTCCACTTATATAGCCTTGCATAATCCTTGGAGTGACTTTATTTTTGGTTTATGACGGGTAAGTCTAGCTGAGTACCTTCTTGTACTCATGGTTTATTTCCCATTGTTGTAGATAGTATGATGTATCATGGCTACTATAAGACCTGCATATGTCCTGCCGTGGACGAGGAGTAGGGCCCTAGGCAAGGCATCTCATGATAATCCCTCTCTTATGCTTTTGTGGAATTGTGATCATGAGCTAGGCACCGTATTTGAACAATGATGACAGATGTTGGTTTCAAACTTTGATTGCTTCTGCTACTATTTTACCTGAACTTGGTTTGTAATAACTTTTAATCATACTCTAATGTATGGAACTTTATTTATGAACTTTATGTAACATGTGACATGTATGTTGAATCATGTATGATCTTGGATTGTATGTTGGTTGAATCGAGACCTTTTGTGGTACTCGATGGACTATCGGGTTTATGTGGGCCTAAGTATGATAGTGCGACCGCTTGCGGACTGCTATTGTACTTGTGCTCTTAAAAATTGGACGGTTCTGCTACAGCTGGCATCAGAGCAAGATTTGACATTAATTGCCACATGTGTATTTAAAACAAAGATTTTTGTTTTTCCAAAACAAGTTTTGGCAACTGATAGATATATATAGGTATTTAAATCTAAAGTGTGCCAGTGATCATTTTCTTTATGCCTAGTTAAGGATTTTAGGTGGATAATTAAGTACTAACTTGGGGGTTTTTATTTTCATCATCCATACGGCGTGCTATTGTATGGATGTCATTCACTTGAGTGGTAATGTATGGATGAAATGCCTCTACGCCCAAGGTAAGATGCCACTCATCATCATAGTGGCATGACCGCAAGATGTGAGCGTGCGGCCTAATGAGGAGAGTTAGCTTTGATAATACGGAGGTATTTAATTGTGGGTGAGCTTTGATACGACTGTATATGCATATTTATATGTATATATGGGACGTATTTACTTTTGGGTAGCTTTGATATAGAAGTATATATATGAGTATATATATATATGGAAGTATTTAGCTTGCAACCTAGAGCCTAGATTTTTATTTCTGCATATATAATTGTGGGGTTGGGCTGAAATGAAATTCTTGTGTAGGTACACTAATAGCGAAACATGTAGCCCGACTAGCTATGTTATATATGAGAGAACACATGTATGCCACTATGTATGTCATTAGAAGTTTAATTTTCCTAAGTTTATGAGGATGTATGAAACGTACATGCATCATGAGCAATCATTCATTACACACTTGCATTGTTCCTCCCCTTACAAGTCTCTTATTCAGTTAAGTAACTCTTTTCTATTATAACATTGTTCTCACCAGACTTGCACCATTTTGTTGGTATGGATGGCAGGATCAGCTGGGAATGAGACTTTCTTGGAGATGTTCGGTACCCCTGCCCTACTTTGGAGGTCCTACATTATGCAAGATATACCGAACCACATCTCTATTCCTAGAATGAGGTATACCTAGAAGAACAACCATGGTATGAAGTGTAGATAACCATACCAAGCACCCATGTGGTAAGAGTGGACTGGTAGAATCTGAAGGAAAAACTCCTTCGTAAGGTGCCTAGGTAGTTCCTTTTGAGGTGCTAAGCCAGATATGTTAGCAACACGGGGATGAGCTTATCGGTAGTGCTGCTGGTACTTTTCCTCGGGTGGATCCATCTACAGCAGTATGGGCATAGTGCAATAGCAATGCATTGATCCGAGACCGGGATGAGTGGGTAGATAGTTCTAGTCTCTCTATGAGTGCAATGTTTGCAGTGATGAAGATGTTCTATACTCGTCATGATACCTGAGACTTCTGGCAGCAGTCCTATACCACTTGCAGGGACAAGCTCATGAGAGCTGAAGCTGCACAGCATAAACTGAAGAAGCGTGTGCGCTAGCACAAGAAGGCAGCAAGTGAGACTCGTTGGGACACCGATAAAGCTTATGTAGCATTGGGAAAATCTCCACACTCAGATGGAATTGGTCAATCAAAAGAGAGCTACTACCCAAGCTACAAGAGCTGATGATCAGTAGTGCTAACAGGACTATAGGAATAGCTAGAGACTGCTCGCATCGAGGCACTCACTGCTATGTGCCAGCAGATCCAAGCAAACAACCATGCAGCCCTAGCAGAAGCAACACAAAGTAGAGCCAAAGCCTTAGCTGTGCAGTAGGACCGTGTCAAAAGGGACTTGTGCCAGCAGCTTGCACATACCTAGAACATGGTGGTTGAACTTCAACATGAGGTGCATTATTTGAACAACCAACTGCACCAGGTCCTTGATGAGGAAGAAGAAGATCAAGATATGTAGTTTTAGATGATAGTTGGGAGGAAGAAGAAGTGGATCTATAGGATGAGTATGATGCTATCTCCGACCTCAACAGCGAGCATGCTGAAGAGTAGAGCCATTTAGTGACTAGTTTGAAGCGCTAGTTTTATCCCTGCTATTTATGTAACGGACTTGTAGTTTGAACTTCAGTACTCATGATGTAACTTTAGTGTAATATTGGTACTTTGCATGTTAATCCATGATGGGTTGAACTTTAATGAAATTCTAGTTTTGTTTTAATGGTGAAATATGACATACATGTTAACGCATTGCGAGTACGATAAGTGATCTAATTGGTGATGTTATGTTGCATGAATGATTTATTATGCCTCTTTTTTATTGTATGAATTTAAGATTCTCTCCTATAATTTATTTTGGCATGATTAAACAATTCATCTGTAATCTCTTGACATCATCAAATAATCACTTATTGTTGCAATTTTGTAGATGACTCGCACTCGCATTGGAGTGGGCACTAGCCAGGGTGGCAATGATGGTGATTTACCACCACCACCACCCCCTTCTATGAATGAGTTTTTTGCATAGTTCCAAGGAAAGCAAAGAGCAATAGAGGATACATCATGCCTCATTACACAGAACACCACCCATGCCCATCAAAAACATCAAGGGCCTAAACCAAATCAATATAGCTCGTTCAAAGATTTCCAAGACACCAAGCCTCCTATCTTCAAAGAGGCCAAAGAATCTCTCTAGGTGGATGAGTGGCTGAACACAATAGTGCAAAAGTTTCATCTATTGAGGGTAATTGAACATCAGAATGCTGAGTATGTGTCTCATCAACTACAGGGATAGACAGGGATATGGTGTACCCATTTCCTATCATCTCTACCTGCACCTAAGTATAGGCCTTCTTAGCCAAAAGATCAAGCCAATCACCCCCAGAAGACATTCCACAGGGCATTCACTATTGCCAAACCTAAGGGCAATGTAGGTTAGGGAAGCTCAGCAGGACCAAGGAACAACCAGCCATGCTTCAACTACAATTAGTTGGGTCATTGGGCCAAGGAGTGTCCCCATCCTAAGAAGAATGGCAATCAAAACCAGGGTAATCAGAAATAGGCCAATCTAAAAGCATGTCCTAGATACGTGCATTACACATCTGTAGAAGAAATTCCCATGGGAGAATTTGTTACCACCAGTATGTTTCTTGTTAACAAACATCCCATCGTTGTTTTATTTGATTCTAGAGCTTCTCATTCATTTATGAGCCAAACATTTGCATCTAAGCATCATCGGAAGATAATTGAGGTAGAAAAGGGTGGTTATAGTATAAGTTCAGCTAGGGGCACAATTTCTACTAATCAATTAGTCAAAGATGTGCTCATCTCTATACAAGAGAGGGAGTACACTATGGATCTTATAATATTGCCAGGACCAGCAATAGATGTGATTTTGGGCCTAAATTGGATGAGGGGTCGTGGAGTTCTCATTGACACATCCACTCGAACAATTATGTTGAGAGAACCAAAGGGGAGTAATGCTTTTCTAGTGCCACTTCCTAGAAATTTTGATCTTCAAAACTTGTCTTGTGCTATCCAAGCCACAACTTTCTATGATATTCTAGTGGTTTGCAAGTTTCCTAATGTATTTCTAGATGAGTTGCTGGGTTTACCGCCTAATAGGGATTTGGAATTTAAGATTGAGTTAGTGACAGGTACAGCTCCTATCTCGAGAAGACCCTATAGGATGCCACCAAATGAGTTAGCTAAACATAAAATTTAGCTACAAGAACTTTTGGACAAAGGTCTCATTTGACCTACTTCATCTCCATAGGGATGTCCAGCTTTATTTGTCAAGAAGGACAAATCCTTGTGGATGTGTGTGGATTATAGGCCGCTTAATGTTGTGACCATTAAGAATAAGTACCCTTTGCCTCACATCGATATCCTATTCGATCAATTGGCAAAAGCAAAGGTATTCTCTAAGATTGACTTGAGGTCAGGCTATCATTAGATTAATATCAGGCCAAAGGATGTACCTAAAACAACTTTCTCCACTAGGTATGGCTTGTATGAGTATTTGATCATGTCCTTTCGGTTGACAAATGCTCCTGCCTAGTTCATGTATTTGATGAATTTGGTATTCATGCCCAAGCTTGACAAGTTTGTGGTCATGTTTATCGATGATATCTTGATTTATTCAGAGAATGAGGCAGACCATGCAGAGCATCTGAGAGTTGTTTTGTCCAGATTGAGGGAACATAAGTTATATGCCAAGTTTAGCAAGTGTGAATTCTGGTTGAGCAAAGTACCTTTCTTGGGTCACATCTTATCTAAAGATGGAAGTTCTGTAGACCCATCTTAAGTACAAGAGGTCAAGTATTAGAAGGCCCAAACTTTAGTTCATGAAGTTCAGAGTTTTCTAGGGCTAGTAGGTTACTATCGTCATTTCATTCCTAACTTTTCCAAGATAGCAAAACCCATGACCATACTACTCCACAAGGATGAAAAGTTCAATTGGACTCTAGAGTGTGAAGCCGTTTTCACACCCTACAGATTATGCTAACTACAGCTCCTATTGTTGTACAACCCAACATTGAAAAGCCTTTTGGTGTGTTCTATGATGCATCATGTATAGTTTTGGGGTGTGTGCTCATGCAAGAAGGCCAAGTTATTGCCTATGCTTCTTGGCAATTGAAAAAGCATGAAGTCAACTATCCCACCCATGATTTAGAGCTCACCATAGTTGTTCATGCCTTGAAGATATGGAGACATTACTTGTTGGGAAATGTATGTCACATATACACTGATCACAAGAGTCTCAAATATATCTTTACTCAACCTGAGCTGAACATAAGACAACATAGGTGGTTAGAGCTAATCAAGGACTATAATTTTGAAGTGCACTACCATCTAGGAAAAGCTAATGTTGTAGCAGATGCACTTAGTAGGAAATCTCATTGTAACACCTTAGAAGCCTTGTTGGAAGATGGATTTAATTTGTTACATCCTGTTGTGCTGCACAATATCACTATCAGTTGCTCACATGAGAGCAAATCATAGAACTACAGAAGATAGATGTAGGTGTGTTTCACATCTAGAGAAAAATGAAGGAACAAGAAATCAAACATTTTAGGTTGGATGAAAGAGGTGTGCTATGGTTTGAGGACCGACTTATGATACCAAAAGACCGAGAGCTTAGAAA
Source organism: Miscanthus floridulus (assembly GCF_019320115.1). NCBI lineage: Eukaryota > Viridiplantae > Streptophyta > Magnoliopsida > Poales > Poaceae > Miscanthus > Miscanthus floridulus. The sequence goes on from NC_089584.1 coordinate 57,770,035, forward strand.
TCAAATTTTAGATGAAGCTCATTCATCCAAGTTGTCTATCCATCTGGGTAGTAGCAAAATATATCTAGATTTGAAAACACAATTTTGGTGGACCAAGATGAAGAAAAAGCTCGCCGCCTATGTCGCTAGGTGTGATAATTGTAGTAGAGTCAAGGTCATTCATTTGAAATCTACTAGATTACTTTAGTCATTGCCTATTCTAGGCTAGAAATGGGAGGAAATAAGTATGGACTTTATTATAGGCCTCCCGCTAACACAACAAGGTCACAATTCCATATGGGTCATTGTAGATCGCCTCACTAAGTCAGCACATTTTGTACTGGTTAACACAAGGTATCTAGCTGGGAAGTATGCTGAGCTGTACGTTTCTTAGATTGTGAGACTATATGGAGTACCAAGGACCATAATCTCAGATCGGGGACCATAGTTTATAGCTTGCTTCTAGGAACACTTGCACTAGGCCTTGGGAACTAAACTAATCAGAAGTTCAGCATACCATCCACAAACTTCTAGACAAACCGAGCGAGTGAACCAAATCTTGGAAGATATGTTGAGAGCTTGTGTTATATGTTCCAAGGGTTCATGTGAAAAATGGCTATCTTTAGCTAAGTTTTCCTATAACAATAGTTATCAAGAGAGCATCAAGATTGCTCCTTTTGAAGCCTTGTATGGTCGGAAATGTAGAACTCCCTTGAATTGGATTGAACCCAAAGAAATAATATATTATGGCATTAACTTTGTCATTGAAGCTAAAGAACAAGTACGCATTATCCAACAACATATGAAAGCAGCTCAGTCAAGACAAAAGAGTTATGCTAAAAAAAGAAGAAGACCACTAACCATTGAAGTGAGAGACTATGTGTACTTAAAAGTTTCACCCATGAAGGGAGTGTAGAGATTTGAGTAAAAAGGAAGCTAACGCCTAGATATGTAGGCGCATAGCAGATTATTGAACAGAAGAGAAATGTTGCCTACAAGTTACAACTTCCCCCAAAAATGAGTGCTATATTCAATGTCTTCCATGTTTCTCAATTAAAAAGATGCCTCTGCATACCTAATGAAGCTATTGCACCCACCAACATTAAGCTTCAATCATGTTTGACTTATGAAGAGAAACCAATCCAAGTGTTAGAAGAAATGGAAAGAGTAACCCAAAGCAAAGTCATTAAATTCTACAAGGTGGTGTGGAATAACCATAGTGAACAAGATGCCACATGGGAATAGGACAATTATTTACGTGAAGTCTATCCCATTTTTATGAAGAATGGTAGGTCTTGCAAATCTCGGGATGTGATTTCTATAAGGGGGAGGGGCTGTAACACCCCAAAGTTAAACATTGCATTTGACACTTGCATTTCATGAGCACAAGCATCATCCATTCATTCATGAGCATGAGCATATGAAATTTAATTTCATTCTTTATACATTATCACATGTGATGTTGATTATATATATGCATATGCTTGTAATCATGTATGACCAATGCATGAGATGGTTGTGAGGTCACCAAAATACCTTAGATACACCTAGAATGATAATCGGAACAATGTTTGTATTCATGACATGGGCCAATTTTGCTTCTAAGTGTTGGTTTATATTGAAATGCCTTTTACATGATGCTAGTTTGACAAAAGTTGAACAATAGCTTAGATTGTCTGCATGGCCATGTGACCTAAATAAAAGTTGTAGTTTACATCAAGGGTAACAAACTTCATTTAAGGGTCATGAGCTGAATCAGTGTCTAACATGGTCAAATAGAGCTCACAATTATCAACAAAATGTTGTTTTGTGACTTAAATTTTTTTCTAAGTGTAGAATGCTTATTTTAGTTTCAATGTAGCCCACTTTAGAGCAATATAGTTTAAAAACTAGTTTGAATTAGACCATGATCATTAAAGCAAAGTTGTAGTACTCACATAGGTCTACAATTTCTATTGACAAAGGTTTTGCTAAATTGCCATGGATTAGAGGATTTAGGAGCTCAAAGTAGCGCTGTCAGACGGACTGAATCAGCACTTAGCTGATTTGAATCAGCCCGCATTGTGGCCGACCGCGCCAGGCCATGTCCGCCGTGTGCAGGACCTTTATCGACATCAGGCCCACACATTAGGCCAACACGGGTAGCAAAAAGATAGCGATGCACCCTCCCTCCTCACTCGCCTCACTCCGCCTGTCTATCACCCTCACCGAGCTCGAGGGAAGCCATAATGCGCTATGCCATTGCCGCCTACCTCCGCCGAACTCATGTGCCACCGCCTTGGTGCCATTCTTTGATAGCTCATGCACATAGTTCTACCACGCCTCACTCCACCTTGCCGACCCTCTAGCATCACCGTTCAAGCCCAGGTATAGCCATAGTTCAAGTTCGTCGTCGCTATGCCCTCGTCGGAGCATGGCCGAGCTTGCGCTTGCTGTGGCCATGCTCCACCGAGCCATCTCGTGCATGCATTACTCTCATTAGGGTTAGGTTAGAGCTGGGTCTAACTCAAGGCAAGAGCCTAAGGCCAATGCTAGCCTCATCGGAGTGGAACGTTGCCGTGCCACCATTGCGCTCGTGCCGCCGTGCTACCATGCACACGGCCAAGCCTCGCCGTAACCCCACCTTGGCCTAATGCTCTAGTGAAATGCTTCACTAGGGTTCCAAGGTGCCGTAGAAATGCTCACCTAGGCTCATCATCGTCGGAGACGATGGGCTTGCCGCAGCGTGCCATGGCCGAGCCGCCATGCTCGCTGGCGAGCTAACTCCGGTGATCTGCTAAGCCAGCCAAGGGTACCAATGGGTGCGCAAGGGTGTGGGGAACACAATGGTGGTGACCTCACCGACGGTGAGTTCTTGCCGGTCAAAGACAGTGCTCTACTCGGATTCACTGATGTGTGGGGCCGAGTTGACTGTGGGCCCCCGCTATCAGCCACTGTGGGTGTATAGACAGGGTGCACCTAGCTGTGGCTCTCGACTGGAAATTATATCTAGAGCTAGGAGTATCCAAATGGGGTGAACAAAATTTTATTGGATTCACCTAGAAGTGTACTATTTGATAAAAATATGAAATCTACTACTTAGGGTATTTTTCTAGGAGAATTAAATTGAGCAAGATAAGTACTTTTAAAATAGTTTATATCTTGTAAAATGCATATGTTGAGCTAGGAAAGTGATAAAATTGTGATTCCAATTTTGCTGGTCTTGTGTTGACATGCTCTAGATTCTAATAAAATTAATTGGGGTAAAATACATAACATATGATCTTACAAATTTTTACACAATATTCTCATGCTAGGAGGAAAGTAAGAAAAATATTAAATCTGTTGCTTGACACTTTTCACTATGCTAAACTATTTTTGCTAAGATAAGTATATGTAACTTGTCATTTTTGTAGAGGTAGATATACTTAGCCAAATGGTATGAAATTTGTACAGTAGACTATTAGGGTCATGTGTAGCCTACTGTAATTTTCTAGGAATTTATAGAGCACTAGAAATATTTACTCTGTAAATCACCTTATTATCTATGGAAATTAATAAATAAATATAAATAAATTAGTTAGGCTTAACCATGATGTTTTCTGTGGTGTGTATGATGCATATAATCTATTGATATGGTTAGTAAGGCTTAGAAGTATTTTTTTATAGGCAACTAGTTAATTAATGCTTTATAATTCAACTAGATGACTGCATGTGTAGTTTCTGTTGTGGTGATGATTGCATGATGATAGTGATCTTTTCTATAAAGATGGTTCATAACAAAGTTGTAGATAACTTACTTATCTACCTTGTGTTAAATTTTCATAGTAATATGCCCTATGATTTAGGAATTATGTCTATTAGAAGTCTGCTGTTAGAACTACTTACTCTCTAGATAGATCTGAACGATTGAATTGTTTGACCTAGATAACTACTAAATGACCTTAAGATGATTAAAAGAACGTTGTAGGAAATTTCATAAGATTTCTAGAAAGTTCACAACCATATTATTTAGATGTGCATAACTCCAGTTATGGTCAAAACAAATGGCTGCTATCTTGCAATCCAGAAAATTGCTTAGGTGAGAATTTATTTAATTATTAGAGAAGAGATATACACCTACTCAGTAAATGTAAATGTAACTTGTTATCACCTTAATGTAATGCTGTTGAGAACACTTATGATGATGCATTCATTTGATCATATCATATTATACATGTCATTATATATGCATCCATGATATCCTATTTCCTGCTCATGCATATTGGATGTCCGAGTGGATAACTCTGTTGGAGTTTGAAGAAAAGATAGAGGAACAATAGGAGGCACCTTAGGTTGTAGCTCTAGAAGGAGAGGAGCAAACTCTTGAAGACTTACCCAAGTGCCCAGATCATAAGCCAACTTCCTTTATCAAAGGCAAGCCCTAAAGCATTTTAAGCCTCCCATGTTTTATAAAATATCACTTGAGTCCTTTATGTTTGTGCATTAGGTTATAAGAGTTGGTTGGAAACACTTGATGCATAGAACTACCTTGTCCAGATATATAACTTTAACCCTATGTAGGTCTAGGATCAAATATATACTTAGTAATGCTTAGATCGGTAGAAGTCAGGGTGATTTCCTATCACCTGCGAGATATAGGTGGATACTGGAGCACAGTTGGCTATATTTGCTATCATGGAAAAGAACCATAGAATGATGTAACTAGAGGTCGGACATAATCTATGCATAGGTTGACTCATGTGATTCCATCTATGCCGATTAAGGATTGTACCATTATTGGCGCTTCTATCGAGATTGAATGCATGCCTCTCACTTAGCTGGCCGGATAACTCGTTTTGACCATAAAGCTAAGTAGCTCAACTCATGCTGGGCCCTATTCTATAAGAGTGCACACTTTGGATGGTAGTAAGGATGTGCGGGCAGCTAGACGTGAGCCCACGGGCAAGGTAGTCCTTATCGTCCTGGCAGCTGGTTATCCCTAATGGTGTAGCGCTGATTGAACCCACGAAATGTGGGCCTAAGTTGTACCAAAGGTGACCGTTGATCTGGTCTACCTTGGTTTGTGTTAGAAATAAATTCCCAGCTGGTTAAAATCGATTCAAATCGTCGTCTCTCTCGAATAGAGAGAAACTTGGCTAGTCCCAACATCATAGTAACTGTATTATGGAATATGATGGTTATGATGAACATGAAATTATTACACTATCTATGGTTATTATTGTTATGCTACTAAATTATATACCACATGTTTAGCACAAGTAAGTTGCTAATCTAGACATGAATAGCTATAATTAACTTGATGACCGAATTATAACTATATACTTGAATTGGTAAGCTTTTTATGCAAAATGTTGTCAAGCTAGCTCCACTTATATACCCCTGCATAATCCTTGGAGTTACTTTATTTTTAGTTTATGATGGGTAAGTCTAGCTGAGTACCTTCTTGTACTCAGGGTTTATTTCCCATTGTTGCAGATAGTACGATGTATCATGGTTACTTTAAGAACTACTTCCGTCCTATCATGCACGAGGAGTAGGGCCCTAGGCAAGGCATCTCATGATATCCCTCTCTTATGCTTTTGTGGAATTATGATCATGAGTTGGCACCATATTTGAACAATGATGACAGATGCTGGTTTCAAACTTTGATTGCTTCCGCTACTATTTTACCTAAACTTGGTTTGTAATAACTTTTAATCATACTCTATATTTGAGAACTTTATGTAACGTGTGACATGTATGTTGAATCATGTATGATCTTGGTTGTATATTGGTTGAATCAAGACCCTTCGTTTTACTCGACGGACTACTAGGTTTATATGGGCTGAAGTATGACAGTGCGACCGCTTGTGGGCTGCTATTGTACTTATGCTCTTATAAATTAAACGGTTCTGCTACAAAATGAGAAATGATAAAAGAAAAATGTATACTATTAGAAAATGTTTTTTTTTATTTTTTTGAAAAGTTTATTTTGACGCAAAATTTTAAATTTTGAATTTTTTTTTTAAATTGGACATTTTGAATTTGTTTGATTTTTTTAAAGATAACTACCGTTTTACCTTCGACAAGGGCTCGACATTTATAGTCCATCGGTAGGACTTCTCCTTTATTGCTGTATAGCTACGTGAACAAACTCGGGGGAATTCTCGGGTTGCCTTGGGATTTTCCCTAAATGGTTGGCAGGAATAGCGGTAGCTATATGAGCAATTTGTGGTTTAATTATTGTATTAAAACTTAATTGATTCTTTATGGAGGAGGATAAACTTATATTTTAGAATTTATATTTTCAATCATTTTATCATTATACATCAACTTTTTAGTAAGATTTTCGTTAATTTTTGCTTGACCTAGAACTAGGTCCTTCAAGGAGGGTTCATTTGAATTGAAATTTAAATTGAAATTCAAATTGTAATTATTGTTATCTCCTTGGAAGCGCGACTGATTATTATTACCTTGTTGGAAACCATTGTTTTTGTATGCAGCGTCTATATGGGTCTTAGGACAGTCATTCCCCTGAGTGTCTGACATTTCCACAAACCTCGCAAGTCATTTGCGAGTCTATGACCTAGATAGTGCCCTTCATGGCTTCTTTCTCAGCAGCATGGTCATCAAGTCTTTTCAATGGTAAATCCATTTTTATGGCAAGCATATTCATCTCCTTCATGGTATGCATGCCTTTTTTGTTTTGTTTCTTGCCCCTAGCTTTGATTGGACACCATTTTGTTGATGAGAGCCGTAGCTCCATCGATGGTGAGGGAAAGAAATGCGCCTCCAGCAGCGGCATCAATGTGTCCCCTTTGACATGGGCATCAGCCCATCATAGATGTTCTAGAGCATGAGCCAATTCTCTATCCCATGGTGCAGACATGCCTGGATGTAATCCTGTAGCGTCTCCCACACCTCGGGGATAGATTCCATGGAATTCTGCTAGAAATTAGAAATTTTCCACTTCAAAGCATTGGTTTTGCCCATGGGGAAAAACTTCACGAGGAATGCTATGGAACATTTGTCCCATGTGTTGACTGCTTCCTTTTCCTTATAAAACCACTGCTTCACCTTCCCCACGAGGGAGAAGGGAAATAGACCGAGCATGATACTCACTGGTGCGACATCTTTTATGGCAATGGTGTCGCACAACTCAAGGAAGTGTTGGAGGTGTACGTTCGCACCCTCGCTAGGCAAACCACAAAACTAGTTTGCCTACACCATCATGATCAGGCCAATCCAGAGCTCAAAGATTCTAGTGCCCATGTTGATAGCAGGCCTAGCGGGCACATTGGCAACAACGGGGGTGGAGTAGGCGTGGAGTGATTTGGCCATGAGTGAAGTAGAGAATGGTGCTAGGGTGACTGGTTCAATTGTCAACAGAGTAGTAGAGGAAGAAGCAGTACGGGACCTGTTCTTCCTTAGGAGTGTCTCTGGATTATCGGTGTAGTTTTTTGGCATAACGAAACCTGGCCATACACTATCTTGTTTTTCATCCACGATAGGGAGAAAACATGCAGAGTTAGCCTACATAAACTATAGATACCATTACATGCATGTGATCATGATCATGACCTACTAGATTCTTTTAACCTATGTCATCCCCAGCAACTGACACCAGAAATGCTTGTTGGCATTTCTTAGCATAATCACCAAGTATGGAGATGGAATCCATTCATGGCAACGACACTTGAAATGTCTCTTAGTATTTCTTAGCACCATCACTAAGATTTGGATAAATCTTAGCAACATCACCAAGGAACACCAACACGATAGTTCTTAACGATTACAGAAAATATCCACAAGCGCATGGATCTATTGTTGTAGCATTGCACTCGGAAGTAATCAGGGTATTGTTATTTATATTTTCCCAAAGGAAGGCAAGGTGTAAGACTCTAGCATGGATATGAACAAGACTACATACTTGCATAGTGAACCAATAGTCTATGATAGGGTTAAAAATGGTAATTCAAGGATAGTGGACACACATCTAGGCCAACCTTAAGGATAAAAGGAAAACAAAGAATAAAAGAATGTTCCTAGGTGGAGCAGGCATGTTCTAATATAGCCATGCAAAGAATAGTTGATGATCATACAAATTACATGGTTAGAGCTAGAACTAAGTGTAGGATGGACTGGGGAGATCTCTAAGCACTGGTCTACCAGTAAGCGCAAGAGACTTTATGTAACACCCTTGGTGTTAGGCTTGAACTTTTGCACTTGCATTTCATGAGCATAAGCATCATTCATTCATATATGAGCATAAACATATGAAACATACCTTTGTTATTCTATGTTACAACATGTGTATGCTTTATGGTCATGCTTGTTAATGCAAGTGGTTGATGTTGATCACTAAAACACCTTAGACACACTTAGGATGGTACATGGAACAAGTTTAGTATTCATGACATGGACCAAAATAGCCCCCAAGTCAGTTATTCTAGAAACTCCAATTTTCATGATCCCACTTTGACCAAAGTTGAACTATAGCATAGACTATTTGCATGGTAGCACACCCTTAATAAAAGTTATAGCTTATCTTAAGTGGAACAAACTTTATTTAAGGGTCATGAGCTAATTCAGTGCCTAACATGGTCAAATATGTCTCACAAGAATCAATAAAATGTTGTTTCTAGACTTAATAAAAGTTGTATCTTATCTTATGTTGTTTGCTAAGTCCAAAATGTTGATTTCAGTTTCAAGTGCACCACTTTGGAGCACTATAGTTTGAAAACCATTCAGATTTAGGAAAAACTCCTTTAAGCAAACTTGTAGCACTCACATAGCTCTACAACTTTTACTAATACCATTTTCACTGATTCACCACGGCTTAGGAGATCTAGGGGCTCAAAGATCACGGGTTCAGTCAACTGAATCTGCACTTAGCCGATTTCGATGATGGCTATCGTGGCCGACTGCGCGTAGGCCACAGGCGCTACCTGGTGGCCGCACGCTAGCGCCGGGCCCACTGGTCAGGCCAAAGGGGAGTGGAGAGGGAGGCGACGTCGCTGCTCCCTCCATTTCTCGCTCTCTCGCCCTCGCTCTACCTCTCTCTCACCCGCTAAGCGAAGCCGAGCACCGCCATGCATCACCACTGTTGAGCTAGCTCCGGTGAGTCTCTAAGCTAATCAAGGGTACTAGTCAATGCAGAATGGAGAGATGAGTGTAGTGGTGGTGACACTACCACCAAAGACCTCGTCGTCGGCGAGCTTTCACCGGTCAGCACCGTCATCTGCTCCTATGTCGTAGATAGGTGGGACCTGTTGACCTACAGGCCCCTACTATCAGTCATATGGGTGCACTAGACCAGGTGCCCCTAGCAACTCAACTCGATTTGAAATTTGATTTTCTTTATTTATTATTCTAGATTTTTTAGCAAACTTCAAGAATTCATATCTGGAGCTAGGAGTGTCCAAATTGAGTGAACCAAATTTTGTTGGATTCATCATGAAGTGTACTATTTGATTAAAATATGAAACTTACTATTTGGGATATTTTTCTAGGGAATTTAATTAAGCTAGATATGTGCTTTTAAATTTGTTTTCATCTTGTAAAATGCATATCTTGTGCTAGGGAAGTGCAAAAATTGTCATTCTAATTTTACTGGTCCTGTGTTGACATGATCTAGCTAGGAAAAATGCTAAACCTACAATAGGTATACTTGGAATATGGTCTTCCTATTTAACTTTGATTAATTGCTAGTTTCTAGTGAAAATAAATGTGGTAAAAATACATAAGTTATGATCATGCAAATTTTTACATAGTATTATAGTGCTGGGATAAAAGTAAGAAAAATATGAAATGTCTTGTTTGACACTTCCTTTTGGGGTGAAACTATTTTTGCTAAAAAAAGCCTAAGCAACTTGTCATTTTTTGTATAGATGGCTATACATATCCAAATGGCATGAAATATGTACAGTAGACTTTTGGGGTTATATGTAGGCTACTGTAATTTTCTCAGAATTTACTATATATTTTTATATATGTTCCTTATTTCACCTTAGTGTCCAAATAAATTAATAAAGGCATTTAAACAATTTATTTGGGCTTGACCATTATGTTTTCTAAAGTGTATATGATGTCTATGAACTTTTAGTACTATTGGTTGTGCTCAGATTTGAAAGCTTTTTATGCAATGAAATATTAATTACTCTACAATTCAATTATAGTGACTATTTTGGATAGTTTCTATTGTTAAGTAAATTGCATGGGTAAAATGATTTTTGCTGTGAATCTTGTCAATAACAAAGTTGTAGATAACTTACTTATCTTGCTTGTGTATAATTTCCATGGTAATAGGCTAAATGGTTTGAGAGTTATAGTTGTTGGAAGTTTGTCTCTAGAAATGCTTATTCTCTGAAATTTCTAGATAGATCTAGGAAATTGCTTTGTTTGACCTTTATAGACATTGAATCATCTTGTGATCACTATACGAAAGTTGTAAGCAGTTTTATAAGCTTTCCATAAAGTCCAAGATCATAGTATTTGGTTGAGTAGAACTCCAGATATGGCCAAAATAAGTAGCTGCTGTTTACAGTCTAGAAAATGACTAAGTCAAATTATAAATGTTTGTCTTATGTGATGCTTGTGTAGATGCTTAGGCTAATTGAGATTAGTTGTTAGCTACATGTTCTAAGCCTCTTACTTATGATGAACAACTTTACCTTAGGTTACAAGAACTTAGTGAGTGTATGTTTCTTGTACTATAGAAGAGATATGCTCCTACTCAGTAAAGATCAACTAAAAGAAAGTTATACATCTACTTGGTCAACGAATGTTAAACTTATCATACATCTTGTGGATAACCATGCTCATGCATATACACTTTATCATGTCATCTCATCTCTTATGCATTCATGGTACTCATTTGTGCATACGCATGCAATAGGTTCCCTAGAAGGAGTGACGCTACTTGAGTTTGAACCCGAGCGTTAGGAGGAGCAACAGGCAGCCCAGGAGCAGGAGGTTCAGGCGGAAGGAGGAGTCAAAATGGAAGATCTTCCTAAGTGTCTTGACCACCAACCTTCTTCATTTCTAAAAGGCAAGCCCCAGAGCATTCTAAGCCTCCTATGTTTTTTAAATATCAACTTGAGTTATTTTATGTTGATGCATTAAGTACTAGGGGTTGATTAGAACCACTTGTTGCATGTACTTTCCTTGTCTAGACAAATATATCTTGGATCCTTTGTATGTCGAGTATCAAATATATGCTTAGCCATGCTTAGTCCAGTAGAAGTTGGGTGATTTCCTGTCACATGCAAGATATAGGTAGATATCTTGTCACAGTTGGCTATAATTGCTATCATGAAAATAACCATGTGTTAATGAAAAAAAGGAGACCAGGCGGGATTGGGATAGAGAAGCAACAAGGCATGGAGGTCTTGGTGCCTATTTATCCCCATCTATGTTGGTTAAGGACCAATTTTACTATACGTCCTCATATCATGTTGAACGCATGCCTAGCACTTAGTTGGCCGGATAAGTCATTTTGACCACGAAACCAAGTAGCTCAACTCAGGTCGGGACCTGAATAGTGAAAGTGCACACACTGGAGGAAGTAAGGATGTGTGGGGAGCTAGTGGCGTGAGTCCAAGGGCAGGCCAGGCCTAAACTTCCTAGTAGACTAGTAGTATCCCTAAGGATGCGGCGCTGATCGGACCCATGACTATACCTAAATTGTACCAAAGGTGACCCGATGTGACCCTAATGGGTGAAGTATGGGTTTGTGTTAGGAATAACTCTCCAGCTGGTTGGAATCAATTTGAGTCACCGTCTCTCCCAGATAGTGAAAACTTGACTAAGCAGCGACAACGTAGCATTAATTGAAGGAATTTGATGATTATGATGATGCTCAAATTAATACACCGGATATGGTTACTAATGCTTGTTAGTTTAATCACATGATTGCTCTAGTACAGGTGATAATCTAGAGATGCTTAATTGAATAGGTATTCAATTTGATGCTAAAGATATTAAATCTCCAAGTTATGTTACTTAAGCTTTTATGCAAAATGTTGTCAAGCTAACTCCACCGATAAAGCCTTGCATACTCCTTTGTGTCATATTATTTCTAGTGTATGATGGGTAAGTCTAGCTAAGTACATTCTTGTACTCAGAGTTTATTCCCTCTTGTTGCAGATGATATGTTGTATCATGAACTGTAAGAACTGCCTTCATCCTGCCATGGATGAGGACTAAACCATGGGGTATGGTACTCCTAAGTTATCCTCTTTGTTATGCTTTTGCTGGAAATGACCATGGTACTGGCATGTATTTGAACTAAGTGTGATATTGATGTCAAACTACTTTGCTTTCGCTATTTGAACTTGGTTTGTAATAACTATGTGAACTCCAATGTATGTGAGATACTTGTGAACTATTTGTGAACTATGATGTAACATGTGACTTGTTATGTTGAATCATGTATGATCTTTGTTTGTATGTTGGTTGGTTTGAGATCCTTCGTGATTTTATCGAACTGTCGGGTTTATATGGCCTCAAGTATGATAGTTTGATTGCTTTGGTGATTGGTATTGTATTGGATGGGTCTATTATAGCTAGTATCGGAGCAAGATTCAACACTGAACTTGTCATATGGGTATTTAAAACAAAGGTTTTGTTTTATAAAATCAGTTTGATGACTTATTGCTATATATAGGTGTGTTAAAATCTGAATTTTAAATTTAGAGTGTGCCAGTGGTCATATCCTTTATGCCCGGTTAAGGACTATCAGGTGGCTAAATAAGTACTGACATGGGGGTTTTTACTTTCGTCATCCATACGGCGTGCTATTGTATGGATGTCATTCACTTGAGTGGTAATGTATGGATCAATTGCTTCTACGCCCAAGGTAAGAGAGGTAAGACCACAAGGGTGAGCATGCGGTCTGAGGGGAGAGGTAGCTTTGGTACTGCAGTATATATATGTCCCATATATATATACTAAGGTACTTAATTGTGGATTAGCTTTGATACAGCTGTAGATACGTATTTATATGTATGTATGGCACGTATTTACTTTCGGGTAGCTTTGATACGGAAGTATATGTTTGGGTATATATATATGGAAGTATTTAGTTGCAACCTAGAGTCCAGATTTACATTTTGGCATATATAATTGTTAGGATGGGCTGAAATGAAATTCTTGTGTAGGTACATTAACAGCAAAACATGTAGCTTGATTAGTTATGTATATTGAGAGAACGTATGTATGCCACCATTTATGTCATTAGAATTTTAAAATTTTCTAAGATTCATGAGGACGTATGGAACGTGCATGCATCTTGTTCACTCATGCATTTACATTTTTTGCATTCCTTCCTCACTTCTAATTGCTTACCCCATTCATTAAATTTCCTCTCATGTATGATATCCTTTCACAAGAGTTGCACACTTTGATACAGATGGCAGCACCAGGAGCCCTGCCTCATAGTGACATGTTCCTAGCTATGGAAGGTGCTAAACTTAGTTGGGTACGCTGAGCCACCCCGCTACTTTTGGAGGGAAGTGGTAGCTGAGGAGCAGCCATGGTATGATGTGTGGGTGACCATTCTAGCCTATGCAGACAATCCATAGCAGCAAGGTTGGATTGTTGAGTCAGATGGGTAGTCTCCTTGGGAAGGTGCCTAAGTGATAGCTTTGGAGGCACTGAGTGAGATCTGTCAGGAGTTTGGTGATGAGCTCATCAAAGGTCTAGCTAAAACCTTTCACCGGGTGCATCTATCGGTGATCGCTTGGATGCAGTAGGGCGGCAATGCACTGGTGAGAGACTGTTATGAGCGAGCAAAGAGCTCTAGGGCTGCTATGAGCGCTATGTTCGCCATCCTAAAGATGTTCTACTCCCCCCAAAATAGCTATGTCAGCTACATGCTAGAGCTCCAGCGAGCATAGGCCACACAACGCCAGCTATGAGGGCTTGTGCGCAGGCATCGGAGGGTAGCTAGAGATGCTCAATAGGAAACCAATAATGCTATTATAGCTTTGGAAGCTTGCTGGGTTTAGTTGGTGAATGATGTTGCAAAAAGAGATGTAGCTAGGGTAGAGATATAGGACGTCCATGCTGAGAGGGATGAGGTCATTCGCCTTGCTGAGGCTAGGGAGGCAGCTAGATTTTGGACTATGTTTTAGGCTGCTAGGCAGGCAACGGAGTTTGATCGCAGAGAGCAGGAACTCATATGCCAGATTGAGGAGGTTCAGCTAGATTTCATCGTGTCAACAATATGGTGAACCCAATTCTTCCACCAGCTCCAGCGGTGGAAGAAGATCCTAATGTGTTGATTGCTAAGGACGATGGCATCGAGATGGACACCACGGCTGAGCTTGAGGAGGAGGTTGAGCCTTTTCATGATGACCACGGTGATGATGTGTCAGACATCGACAGCGACCACTCTGAGGAGTAGCTTAGCTATATTACCCAGATAGATGCACTAGCTCTCTATCTTTGATCCTTTATGTAATAAACTCGTAATTTAGGTTTTGATCTCATGATGTACTCCTTTGATGTAATCTCAAAACCTTGCATATTTAATCTATGTCATTGTTGAACCTTAATAAATGTCCAATTTGTGTGCTAGCAAGTATTTGGCATGTATGGGAATGCATTGCGTGATTGCTAAGTAATATAATTGGTAATTGGTGATGTTGTGTTGTGGAAATGAATTATTATGCCTCTGTTTTATTGTATGAATGTAAATTCTCTCTAGTAAATTCAGTTTGGCATAATTATATAATTCCTCTACAATTTTTCTGACAGCATCAATAATTACTTGTGGTTGCAATTCGTGCACTCATAGGGGAGCTAGTGGAGATGATGCAGGAGGTAGTGGTTCGCATGGCAATGACAATGAGGACCACCCACTACCACCGCATCCCATGCCAGCAGAGATGATGGCCTAGCTCATGGAAACCCAACGTTCCATGGGAGAAGTGTTGCATAGTCTTGCATAGAATACCGGCCATGGATGGGGAAGGGACCAATGCCAAGGGCCTGAACCTAACTAGATTAGTGATTTTAAGGACTTTCTTGACACCAAACCTCCTATCGTTAAGGAAGCAGAGGAGCCATTGTAGGCAGATGAATGGCTAAATACAATTGAATAGAAGTTCAATCTCTTAACGGTCACAGAGCACATGAAAGCAGAGTACACATCACACCAGCTGCAAGGGCCTACAGGCATGTGGTGGAGTCATCATCGATCCACTTGGCCTAAGAATGCTCAAATTACCTAGAACTAGTTTAAGGCTGCATTTAGGGGACATTATATTCCCCTAGGTCTTACGAGCATAAAACACACATAAGTCTTGAAGCTAGCACAAGGTACCAAGAGCCTAACTGAGTATTTGCATGCCTTTAACAATCTATCAAGGTATGCCACAGAGTTTGTTAACACTGATACAAAGAAGATTGCTAGTTTCAAGAGGCAGCTTAGTCCAAAGTTGATGAAGACTCTGGCTAATAGCAAGTGTGCCACTTTTAATGAGTTTGTTAGTGAATGCTTTAACTCAGGAGAATCAGAACAACATCTATTTAGCATCTAAGAGTCGTAAGACAGCTTATGAAGCAAGTGCATCTCAGTAAAAAGCTCCTATTGCTATGAGACCTCAGTTCTACCCACCTGCTCCAAAGTATAGACCACCTTAGAAGAAGATACATACTAGTTATACCTAG
Organism: Miscanthus floridulus; assembly: GCF_019320115.1. Lineage (NCBI taxonomy): Eukaryota > Viridiplantae > Streptophyta > Magnoliopsida > Poales > Poaceae > Miscanthus > Miscanthus floridulus. The sequence continues at coordinate 57,785,650 of NC_089584.1, forward strand.
AAAGTATATTGCAAGGCCTTTTCTGTTGCTCTACCAAAGGGTAGCATAGGACAAGGAAGCTCTAGCATTCCACCTAGCAACATGCCATGCTGGAACTACAACAAGCCTGGTCATTAGGCAAGAAATTGCCCCTATCCCAAGAAGAACAACCAGAAGCAGGGTAATCCAAATGCACGATAAGGACACATGCACTATACCACCCTCGAAGAGATCCCTTTAGGTGAAGTTATTATTGTGGGTACGTTTCTTGTGAACCAATACCCCATAGTTGTTTTGTTTGATTCTAGAGCTTCACATTCATAATTGAGTCAAAGATTTGCATCCAAGCATGATCAGGGGGTAGTACTGTAGATAAGGGTGGTTATTGCATAAGTGCAAGCTGGAAATAATATCTCTACCAACTAGACAGTCAAAGATGTGCGCATCTCAATAAGCAACTGAGAGTATACCTTAGATCTTGTAGTATTGCCAGGGTTGGGGATAGATGTAATCTTGTGTATGAAATGGATGAGTGGTTATGGAGTTCTCATTGACACTTCGACTAGAATCATCATGTTGAGGGAACCCTAGAGTAACAATGCTTTCCTAGTGCGACTTCCTAGGAGTTTTGATCTCCAAAACTTAGCCTGTGCTATTTAGACCATGACCCTCTTTGATATTCCGATGGTATGTGAGTTTTCGAATGTGTTTCTAGATGAATTGCCTAGGTTGCCACCCGATAGGGAGGTAGAGTTTAAGATTGAGTTATTACCTGGGTACAACACCCATCTCTTAGAGGCCGTATAGAATGCCACCAAATGAGCTAGCTGAGCTTAAGATTCAATTGCAAGAGCTTTTAGAGAAAGGTCTCATTCGACCTAGCTCATCTTCATGGGGTTGTCCTGCCTTATTTGTGAAGAAAGACAAATCCTTACGGATGTGTGTGGACTATCAACTACTTAATACCATAATGGTCAAGAACATGTATCCTTTGTCTTGAATTGATATCTTGTTTGATCAGTTGTCAAGGGCTAAGGTGTTCTCCAAGATCGATTTGAGATCTGGTTACCATCAGATTAAAATCAGGCTGGAAGATATACCTAAGACTACTTTCTCCACTAGGTATGGCATGTATGAGTATTTGGTCATGTCCTTTGGGCTAACAAATGCTTTTCATGTATCTGATGAATTCGTTTGTCGCAGAACCGTCCAATTTATAAGAGCACAAGTACAAAAAACGATCATCAAAACTGATCAAATTCTCGCACTTGAACCCATATAAACCCAGTAGTCAACTGAAACCATGAAGGATCTCAAACCAACTTGCATACAACCAAGATCACAGTAATTCAACATAACACATCACACGTTACAACATTTCACAAACAGTTCACAGATAGATTACAACACATCAATGTCATAGTTATTACAAACCAAGTCTTGTAAAGTAGCGGAAGCAAATAGTTTAACTCGCACACATGAGTTCAAATACAAGTACCAGCTTGCCGATCACATCCCACAAAAGCATTTGGATAAGATAAACAGAGATCATGCCCGTAATCTAGTCTTCGTCACCCGCCGGGTGGAGACAGTACTTATAGAAGTCCTGACAAAGAAGGTCATCTGCAACAAGAGAGAATAAACCCTAAGTACGAGAATATACTCAGCTAGACTTACCCGTTGAAACCAAAAAATAATTGACACCAAGGATCATGCATAGCTTAATTTAGTGGATCTGACTGACACTTTCTTTTTGCGGAAAAGCATAAGTAATAATGATCAACTCTTAACCTGAGCTAGCAGTGACTTTTAGCCATTAACCTATCATCTATATTAGCACCTATACTAAGCAATCACTTGATTAAGATGCAAACATTATTGACCATAGCAGGTATAAACTGTGGCAACATTATCATCATTCTCCATTTAACCATATCGTTAAATTAAGTGAATCTACGTTGCTGCTGCTCAGTCAAGTTCTCATTATCCAGGAGAGATGGCGATTCAAATCGATTCCTATCTAGCTGGAGGGGTATCCCTAACACAAACCCTACTTCCCCCATCAGGGTCGCAAACAAGTCACCTTTGGTACAATTCAGGAGTCGTGAGTATGATCAGTTGCCGCAAAACCAGAGAACCACTCTGCCATGAGTGCTCGGTGACTTAACCCGCCCATGGGCTTACGCTAATGGTTCTTCGCATATCCTTACTGCCATCCAGATTGCGACCAACTATTCGTGACCTCAGCCAAAATTGAGCTACTAGGCTTCATGGTCGGAATGACTTATCCGGCTAGCTAAGTGTTAAGCTGCATTCAACATGACATGAGGACATACAGCGTATCGGTCCTTAAACGACACAGACAGAGTCACTATGTCCAAACCTATACAACTCTTCACCCGGTCTTAATTCATTATTAACATGGTTCTTTTCCACGATAGCAAATATAGCCAACCGTGACCCACCTCATCCTAAAGCTCGCAGGTGATAGGAAATCACCCGACTTCTACTTCACTAAGCATGGCTAAGCATTTAACCTGTTCCTGAACTTAAATAGGATTTAAGTGCGATATCTGGACAAGGATAGATATATAATGCAACAATTGGTTCCAACCAATTCCTATACTTAATGCATCATCAATAATAAAAGATACTCAAGATATTTGTAAAAACATGGGAGACTTAATATGCTCTGGGGCTTGCCTTTCAGGAAAGAGGATGGGTGGTGGTCTGGGCACTTGGGCAACTCCTCCTCGGCGGCTGCTTCGTCAGTTGCCTAAACCTCAGGCTCCTCCTCCTGGCTTGCTCCCTCGAACTCTAGAAGCATCACTCCCTCCGGCACACCTATTGCATGTATGCGCAAGATAAATATCATGCATGTACATGAACGAAGTTAGGGATGCTCGGGAAATTCATATGCTTACTGCAGTCCGCATATTCTAACTTAAGCTCTATTCAAATCACTTTAACTTACCAAGTTTATACAACCTAATGTACAATTGCTCATCTTCAGTTAAGGACCTAGACCTGCACCTAAGCATGTTCTCAAGTTAGGCTAGCACCTAAACAATCAACAAGAACATTATAACAAAGCATACACACAAACATTCGTATTTCAGCAAACATGGACTATACTAGTGGTACAGTAAACTGATCATAACTAGAGATCTACAAATCGAAATAATAGGCAACAAGACAATTTCAAAAGCTTATGAAATTGCCTACAATTCATTTTCAGACCTCAAGGCATGATTCCAACCTTTATCAGGTCGAATTTATAGAACCACATAATCAGGTCCAAACAAGACAGAGAGCAAGCAAAACTATGATCCAACTTTGAACGACTGTAACTCCTAAACTACTATGCCAAATGCCAGCAAATTTTAACAAGAGCTAGATACATAAGTTCTCTACAACTTTTGTATTCACCACTTTCCCAGAAAACTAAATTATCATGGTGAACTTTGCAAAGTTCCTAGAACTATCCAGAAAGACATAATGCAAGAGAATAATTATTAACTTATGTTGCAAACATATAAATGGACAAAACCAACTTTACTAACCTCATCACACATATCAAAATAACACCTAGAAAGTAAAGTGTTCACCACCAATTCATTTCTTTTAAGTGTCTTTCTTAATTTATTTAATTATTTAAGAGGAATAATAAACATATAAGAAAAATGCACCATTTAATATACAAAAATTACAATAGGTACTACATGCTCTAGGTAGGCTACTGTAAAGATTTCACATCATTTGAACAAGTATTACATCCTACACAAAAATGACAAGGCATAAAGGCTTAAAATAACATAAATAGGAAACCATAGTGAAAAGTGTCAAGCAACAGATTTTATATTTTTATTAGCATCCTTAAGGTACTAGTACAACCTCCAATAAATTTTATGGTCATTGGATGCATAGATTAATTATAAAAATTCACACAAGGATTATCTAATGATAAAAGGAAAATCTATAACTCAAAAACTATTCATGCACTGAATCTCAAATTTTTACCAGAGCTTCTACTCAAGAAGAGCTTACCATCCAAATTTCATAATTTTTGGAGTACAGGAACTCTAGATATGAATTAAACAAGTTTGCATGCATTTAAAAACACATTTCAAGTGCTAATATTATATTTTTTTCTAAATACTACACTTCACCAAGATCCTAACAAAATTGGAACCACCCAATTTGGATCTACAAAATTAGAGATATAAATTTTACAAAACAGCATTCAAATCTAAAATATTTGAACTATCTTCCTACTCTAAGTCACTGACAATCGGGGTCCACCGGTCAGCCGGGCCCACTTGTCATAGACACAAAATAGAGGAGCCAATGCGGACCAGCGTGGGATCGACGGAGCTTGCCGACGGCAGCTTCTCCGGTGATGGCAACGACATGACAAGCATCCCCATGACACTGCGCACACGTCGAGCTACCAAGCTAGACCTATTGCCGGTGCTAAGCACGATGGCGGCGGTCATGGCGGCAAGATGGTGCGGCTCGATGGCGAGGCATTAGAGCTGGCCACGAGAGCTCAATCAAGGCTTCGGCCAAGCATCTATAGTCCATGATGAAGCTAGTGCACACACTAGCGAGGCAAGTAGTGGTCGGAATCAGACTGGCCATGGCAATGGGGCACGGCGGTGGACCACTGGCGAGGTCGTGCGCGACAAGAAGGCCTTACCGAGCGATTCTAGCTAGCAATGTAGGCACGGTGAGATGGTGGGGTCATGGTGAAGCTACTGTGGTGGCGATTGAGCGATGAGGCGCTAGCTGGGGCCAGCAATGGCAACGGCGGCATGCTCGCGCTGCACTGAGCTACAGCAGACGCTGCGGGGAGCGAAGGAGGAGCAGGAAATGGAAATGGAACGCTGGGGAATCATGGGCGGATGTTAGGGCTTGTGTTGGCACACGGCAGCCCAACATGGCCTGGCCGGTCAGGCCGGCGGTGACACGCGGCGCCACGCGGCGGTGAAACACTGAACTGGTTGGGTCATTGTAGCTCATCATAAGTTAAGACCTCAGGGTCTGACAGCGATAATTGGCGATGATATAACTCCTAATCCATTGATCATTAGCGAAAACCATCTAAACCAAAGCTGTACACCTACATACCAGCTACAATTCCTATTAAAGGATCATAGTCTAATTCTCAAAGAATCACGAGTAAAATCAAGCCAAAGTCAGCTCCAACAAACTGTAAATGCAATCCACACTTAGAAAAATTTTGTCTCTGAAATAAGGGGTAAATTTTGTGTTGTGATCCCATTTTGAGCATGTTCTAAACATTTTCATGACTTGACCCCAAAACAAAGTTTGTTTTATAGATAATTTGCTACAACTTTGCTTTAGGTTGCTCAGATATGCAAACAATCTAAGCTGCACGTTTTAAACAATCAAACAAAAGAGTCCTAGGGGTCAACACAAGTCAAACCATTACTTGAAAGCATAATTAGGCAATGTGGTCAACATGAACCTTGTTCCTAATGACATTCTAAGTATAGCTAAGTTGTTTAAGAGGATAATTAGCCACACCACACATTGATCACACAAAATTCAAGTATCACATGTATTAAAATAAGGAAGAACAAGTGAAATGTTACTTTTGTTTCAAAGCCATGTTTCATATATTTCATGAGTTTGTTGCATAGTACTAACTAACCATGTTACTAGAGTATGCGACATGTTTCAAGAGTGAGTTGCACATGTTGCACTTGAGTGTTGCACACTATCCATTTCATAAAACAAACACATATGGAATATGAACATATGTTGCAATGTTTCAAAAGCATGTTCCAAACAATCAAAGCTCATGCATGGTTTTTGTGTGACATGTGCAATTCACTATTGTCTCTAATAGAGGACCACAGTTCACTGCTCGCTTTTGGGAGCATTTACATGGATTATTGGGAACTAAGTTAGTAAGAAGCTCTAGCCTATCATCTGCAAACCAATTGGCAAACTGAGCGAGTGAATCAAATATCAGTCTAAGGGTTCATGGGAAAAGTGGTTGCCCCTAGCTGAATTCTCTTATAATAATAGTTGTCAAGAGAGTATCAAGATGGCACCATTTGAAGATTTGTACGGCTGAAAGTGTAGAACCCCGTTGAATTGGGTTGAAGCCGGTGAAAGGAGATATTATGGAATTGATTTTGTTCAAGAAGTCCAAAGAACAAGTCCTGTACTATCCAAACCCATATGGCCAGTAGCTCAAGCTAGGCAGAAAAGTTATGCTGATCGCCGTAGAAAACCTATCGAGTTTCGAAGTTGGACACTTCATTTATCTAAAAGTCTCACCCATGAAGAGTGTCCAACGCTTTGGTGTGAAGCGAAAGCTTGCGCTGAGATATGTCAGTCTATTTCAAATCATTGGACAAAGTGGTAAGGTAGCATACAAGATCCAATTACCTCCTGAATGAGTGCTATCTTCAACTGTCTTTCACGTGTCTCAGTTGAAGAAATGTCTTCGTGTCCCTAAAGAGAGAGTTCAACTGGGGGATATCGAGTTAGAATCTGATTTGACTTTTGAAGAAAAACCAGGTCTGAGTAATTGACACTCAGTGAGCGAGTGACTCAGAGTCATGTGGTCAAGTTTTACAAGGTCATGTGGAGTAATCAGGGTAGTGAACGCGATGCAACTTCAGAAAGAGAAGATTATTTGAGGGAAGGTTATAAGGAATTCTATCAACAATGGTACGCTTGTCAAATCTTGGGATGAGATTTTTTATAAGAGGGGAGGGTTGTAACACCCTTGGTGTTTGGCTTCATCATTTGCACTTGCATTTCATAAACATGAGCATCATTCATCCATTCATGAGCTTGGTTTGTTGAAACATGCTTTTGAAACATTGCAACATATTGTTCTATTCCATTTGTGTTTGTTTTATGAAATGAATAGTGTGCAACACTCAAGTGCAACATGTGCAATTCACTTTTGAAACATGTTACTTACTTTAGTGAAACATGGTTAGTTAGTACTATGCCACAAACTCATGAAACATATGAAACATGACTTTGAAACAAAAGTAACATTTCACTTGTTCTTCCTTGTTCAATACATGTGATGCTTGATTTTTGTGTGATCAATGTGTGGTGTAGCTAATTATCCTCTTAAACAACTTAGCTACACTTAGAATGTCATTAGGAACAATGTTCAATGTTGACCATACTGCCTAATTATGTTTCCTAGTAATGGTTTGACTTGCAGTTGACCCTAGGACTCTTTTGTTTGAACTATTTAAAAAGTACAGCTTAGAGTATTTGCATGTCTGAGCAACCTAAAGCAAAGTTGTAGCAAATTTTATAAGAAACAAAAGTTATTTTATGACCATCTCATCAAAATATACAGAACATGCTCAAAAAGGGCCCACAAGTGAGTTTTGAGGTCTATTTGGAGACTAAAAATTTTCTAAGTCACAAATCAAATTTCAGTTTCATGTACTCAACTTTGGCATGATTTTACTCTGCAATGGTTGAGAATTAGGCCTTGGTCCTTTAATAGAAGTTGAAGATGGGAAAAGGGCTATGACTTTCATTTAGACTATTTTCGCTAATGATTAATGGATTAGAATATTTATTGTCGTCAAGTATCATTATCAGGCTTAGATGGCCTAACTGAATGGAAGCTACAGTACCTAACTGGTAAGATTTTCAGCGCCACGAGGCACCGCGCGTCACTGGCATCCTGACTGCGTAGGCCATGTTGGGCTAGAGCGTGCTAATTGAAGCCCCAGCGCACGCCCGTGACACCCAGCGCCTCATTTCATTTCTTTGCCTCCTCTTTGCCTTCCCACAGCGACCGCAGCGAACCACCGCCTTCACCATTGGCTCCGCCGCGCTCGCGCAAGCTCGCCGCTGCACTACAGCCAGCAATATCCCACCCAGAGCTCCGCTAGCACCCCATGAACCGCATCGACATTCTCTCTGAGCCAGACGAGCCTTAGGTGAGGGCCTTTGGCCAATTCCGATGCCGTCGCCATGACCGATACCTCGCTAGAGTTGGAGCTCACCATGGCCAGCACAACATTACTCCTCTCCTCCTTCCCTAGCTCTCGCCTAGCCTTCTCCATCATGTGTAGATGCTCAAGTGAAGGTGCTACCATCAATGCCGGTCCAACTGAGCCAAAACATGACCGCGCACCACTGTGCGCCATGGCCGAGCCACCGTGCACCATGGCCGACGTACCTAGAGGCTGGTAGAGCCTAGGATTAGGAAGTCAATCGATGCGGGAGGTCAAGGCAGTCACGCTGGTGCCATCCTCATCGCTGGAGACATCGCCATCGGCGAGCTCCGCCAGGTCCGCATCAAGCAAGCCGCCTCCTCTATTTTTTGTCTCACTGCCAAGTGGGCCCGGCTGACCTGTGGGTCTCAGCTGCCAGTGATCGTTAAGAATTAGGATAGTTCAATTATTTCTAGATTTGGTGCTATTTTGTGAAATTTCTATCTCGAGTTTGGTAGATCCAAATTTTGTGGTTCCAATTTTGTTAGGATCTTGGTGAAGTGTAGTATTTAGCAAAAATATAATATTAGCACTTGTAGTAGAGTTTCTGGAAGAATTAAATTGAAACTTGAAATGTGTTTTTAAATGAATGCAAACTTGTTTAATTTATATCAAGAGTTCCTGTGCTCCAAAAATTATGAAATTTATATGGTGAGCTTTTCTTGATGAGTAGAAGCTCTGGTAAAAATTTCAAAGTCAGTGCATGAATAGTTTTTGAGTTATAGATTTTCCTTTTATCATTAGATGATCCTTGTGTGAATTTTAGTAATTAATCTATGAATCCAATGCCCATGAAATTTATTGGAGGTTGTCCTAGTACCTTATAGATGCTATGAAAAATATAAAATTTGTTTTTTGACACTTTTCACTAGGGTTTCCTATTTATGTTATTTTAAGCCTTTATGCCTTGTCATTTTTGTATAGGATGTTATACTTGTTCAAATGATGTGAAATTTTTATAGTAGCCTATGTAGTACCTACTATAATTTTTTTAGATTAAATGGTGTAGTTTTCATATATGTTTATTATTCCTCTTAAATAATTAAATAAATTAAGAAAGGCATAAAGAAATGAATTGGTGGTGAACACTTTACTTTCTGGTGTTATTTTGATATGTGTGATGAGTTAGTAAAATTGGTTTTGTCCATTTATATGTTTGCAACTATAAGTTAATAATTATTCTCTTGCATTATGTCTTTCTGGATAGTTCTAGGAACTTTTCAAAGTTCACCAAGATAATTTAGGTTTTCTAGGAAAGTGGTGAATACAAAAGTTGTAGAGAACTTATATATCTAGCTCTTGTAAAAAATTGGTGGCATTTGGCCTAGTAGTTTAGAAGTTATAGTCATTCAAAGTTGGATCACAATTTTGCTTGCTCTGTGTCTTGTTTGGACCTGATTAAGTGGTTTTGTAAATTCGACCTAGGTAAAGGTTGGAATCATGCCTTGTGGTCTGAAAATGAATTGTAGACAATTTCATAAGCTTTCAAAATTGTCTTGTTGCTTGTCATTTCAAGTAGTAGATCTCCTAGTTATGATCGGCTTACCATACCGCTATATAGTTCCTATTTTGCTGAAATACGAATGTTTGTGTGTATGCTTTGTTGCAATGTTCTTGTTGATTGTTCAGGTGCTAGCCTAACATGAGAACATGCTTAGGTGCAGGTGCTAGGTCCTTAACTGAAGATGAGCAATTGTATATTAGGTTGTATAAACTTGGTAAGTTAAAGTGATTTGAATAGAGCTTAAGTTAGAATATATGGACTAGCAGTAGGCATGTGCATTCCCCGAGCATTTCTAACTTCGTTCATGTGCATCCTATGATATTTATCTTGCTCATACATGTAATAGGTGTGCCGGAGGGAGTGATGCTTCTAGAGTTTTAGGGAGTGAGCCAGGAGGAGGAGCCCGAGGTTCAGGCAATCCGACGAAGTAGACGCCGAGGAGGAGTTACCCGAGTGCCCTGACCACTGCCCATCCTCTTTCCTAAAAGGCAAGCCCCGAAGCATATTAAGTCTCCCATGTTTTTACAAATATTTTGAGTATCTTTTATTGTTGATGATGCATTAAGTATAGGAATTGGTTGGAACCAATTGTTGCATTATATATCTATCCTTGTCTAGATATCGCACTTGAATCCTATTTATGTTCTGGAATGGGTTAAATGCTTAGACATGCTTAGTGCAGGTAGAAGTCAGGTGATTTCCTATCACCTACGAGCTTTAGGATGAGGTGGATCATGGTTGGCTATATTTGCTATCGTGGAAAAGAACCATGTTAATAATGAATTAAGATCGGGCGGAGTCTTGTGTAGGGTTGGACTTAGTGATTCCAGTCTATGTCGTTTGAAGACTGATATGCTATATGTCCTTATGTCATGTTGAACGCAGCCTAACATTTAGCTGGCTAGATAACCCATTCTGATCACGAAGCCTAGTAGCTCGATTCAGGCCAGGAACGTGATTAGTTGGTCAGCAATCTAGGATGGCAGTAAGGATGTGCAGAGAGCCATTGGCATAAGCCCAATGGCAGGTTAAGTCACCGAGCACTCATGGTAGAGTAGTTCTCTAATTTTGTGGCACTGATCAGACCCGCAACTCCTGAATTGTACCAAAGGTGACTTGTTTGTGACCCTGATAGGGGAAGCAGGGTTTGTGTTAAGAATACCCCTCTAGCTGGATAGGAATCGATTCGAATCGTTGTCTCTCCCGGATAGTGAGAACTTGACTGAGCAGCGACAACATAGATTCACTTAATTTAATGATATGGATAAATGGAGAATGATGATAATGTTGCCATAGTTTATACCTTCTATGGTTAATAATGTTTGCATCTTAATCAAGTGATTGCTTAGTACAGATGCTAATATAGATGATAGGTTAATGGCTAAAAGTCACTACTAGCTCAGGTTAAGAGTTGATCATTATTACTTATGCTTTTCTGCAAAAAGAAAGTGTCAGCCAGATCCACTAAATTAAGCTATGCATGATCCTTGGTGTCAATTATTTTTGGTTTCTGACGGGTAAGTCTAGCTGAGTACATTCTCGTACTCAGGGTTTATTCCCTCTTGTTGTAGATGACCTTCTTTATCAGGGCTTCTTTAAGTATAGTCTCCACCCAGCGGGTGACGAAGACTAGATCATGGGCATGATCTCTGTTTATCTTATCCAAATGCTTTTATGGGATGTGATCGGTAAGCTGGTACTTGTATTCGAACTCGTGTGTGTGAGTTAAACTATTTGCTTCCGCTACTTTACAAGACTTGGTTTGTAATAACTATGACTCTAATGTGTTGTAATCTATCTGCAAACTATTTGTGAAATGTTGTAACATGTGATGTGTTATGTTGAATTATTGTGATCTTGGTTGTATGCAAGTTGGTTTGAAATCCTTCGTGGTTTTAGTTGACTATCGGGTTTATATGGGCTCAAGTGTGAGAATTTGATCATTCCGATGATCATTTTTGTACTTGTGCTCTTATAAATTGGATGGTTCTACGACAACTGGTATCAGAGCTAGATTGAACACTAAACATGTCATACGGGTATTTAAAAACAAAAGCTTTTGTTGCAAAAGCGGTTTTCCAACTTATAGTTATGTATAGGTATTTCGAAATCTAAAATTTTATAGTGTGCTGGTGATCACATCCCTTGTAGCCCGCATAAGGACTTTTAGGTGGCTTATATAATTACTAACTTGGGGGAAAGTGATTGTTTCTATTTCATCGTCCATGTGGCGTGCTATTGCATGGGTGCCATTCACTTGAATGGTAATGTATGGATCAATTGCCTCTATGCCAAGGTAAGTGTGAGTTGTGAGAGCATGACCATCCAACTGTCGGTCTAGGGGAGAGTTAGTTGTGGTTACTGGAATATTTACATGTTGCATACATGTACATATGAAGGTACTTAATTGTGGGTATATCTGTCGGGTAATTTTGGATACCAATGTATATATGGAGAATATCTTAGTTCACTACTTTCATTGTATGCTTAATTATCTCTTGTGGGGTTGGGTTGCAATGAAATTTTCTATAGGTACGCTAACAATGCACCATGTAGATCGACTAGTTACCGCTATTCGAGTGAACATGTGTATGCCACCGTATATTCCGCTAGAACTTAACTTTTCTTAGGTTTGTGAGGACGTATGGAATGTGCATGCATCATATTCACTCATGTCATTCATATTGCATTACTCCCTCCCTTATAATTGCTTATCCCAAATATTAAGTTTCATCTCTCAAAAGAATAATCCTCTCACGAGAGTTGCATCCTTTTTGATATAGATGGCCAGCGCTCGTGTTTCCTCCTTGTAGCAGCACCTTTTTGGACAAGTTTGGTATGCCTACCTTGCTCTAGAGGGTGCTAAGCTCAGTTGGGTACCTGGAGGTGCCCCGTTACATGTGGGTGCAGACAGTGCCATTTGGAGATGTGCCATGGTACCATGTGACCTTGGTGGTGCCACAGAACCCCACAAGACCATTGTGGCATGGGTGGAGCATCGAGTCTGATGGGCAAAGCCCATGGGAAGCCACCCAAGTTGCTACCCTTGATGTGATTATGGACATAGCATAGAGTTTTGGAGATGAATTAGTGGGTGGACCCACTGCATCCATTCCCCGAGTAGCTCCTATAGATGCTGAGTGGACTCAAGAAGCTAGCTAGGCCTTGGTTCAAGGCCATGGTGAACGTGTTCAGAGCAATAATGTGGGAATGAGTGCTATGATGGCTGTCTTGAAGCTTTGTCGAGTCAGGTAGGACACACTTTCTAGAGTATTAGAAGAAGCTGGCAACGCAATGGTGGCCTAGCACAAGTTTAGGTTGCGTGCCCACAAGTATCACTGTAGGGCAGAGGCATGTGGGCAAGCTCAGCTAGAGGTAGATGAGATTCAGGGCATTACAAATTATCGCTTGCAATAGTGGGGGCAAGCAGCATGCGAGAGAGATGAGCTTCATAACCAGCTTATGAACCTCACCATAGAGAGAGATGAGGCAGTATAGGAGTTGGACCGTGTGACCCGTCATAGAGACACAGCTCTGGAGTTAGCAGAAGAAAGGCGTCAGGGATGGATCATGGCTAACCACAATGCTTTTCAAAGGGAGAATGAGCTCCAAGAGCAGCTAGAGGAGCTTTAGGTTGAATACCATCACCTAAACAACCGCCTATTTTCTATTCCTCACCCTCCACCAATTTACCCAAATCTTGGACCTCAAGTGATTGAGGCCAATGAAGAAGAGGACATGCAAATAGATGTTAATGCAGCTGAACCTACAAATGAAGAGGAAGAGGAAGAGGATGGCCCTAAAGAAGTCTAGGGCGTTTCCGATGTGGATAGTGACCACTTTGATGAGTAGTTAGCTAGCAAGTCTCACTAGTTTAAGCTTTTGCAGTCATTTGTGTAATGGGCCAAGTACTATGGTAGATGTTGGAAGTACCTTTTAATTTGAACTTGGCATGTAATGTACCTTAATCTGCTCCATTCGGGATGCTTATCTGAGTTGGTGAATTTAAAAACTTGTCATGTTGGAATGCACTACGAATGGCGCTAGTAATCAATTGATGATGTGGTGATTGGAGAATGAATTATTGCCTCTATTTTATTGCATGAATTTTACATTCTCTCTAGTAAATTCAGTTTGATGTAATTACATTGTTCCTCTCCAATGTGCTATCATCACTAATAATTGTTGGTTGTGCATTGTTGTAGATGCCTCGCACTCGTTCCACTGGTGTGGCTGGTGATGATGATGCTCTCCCACCGCCACCACCGCCCACACTAGCGGAATTGATGGCAATTCTTGCTGAAGGACAGCGCACTATGGCTGAGGCTCTCCGCATGATTGCAAATTGTGATGGCTGTGGTGCATGCTAACGACCTGAACCAAATCAGTTTAGCGACTTCAAAGATTTCCTTGACACTAAACCACTGATCTGCAAGGAGGCTGAAGAGCCCCTCCAAGCTGATGAGTGGTTGAACACTCTCGAGCAGAAATTCCATCTGCTTCACTTGACTAAGGTGCTGAAGACTGAGTATGCATCTCACCAACTGCATGGGCCAGCTGGTATTTGGTGGAGTCATCATCGGTCCACTATGCCCGCTAATGCCCAAATCACTTGGAATCAGTTCAAGTCTGCTTTCAGGGGAAATTATATTCCTCCTGGTCTCATGGCAATCAAGCACACTGAATTTATAAAGCTAACATAGGGGAATAAGAGCTTAAATGAATACCTACAGGCTTTTCAATAACCTTGCAAGGTATGCGACTGAGTTTGTTGACACTAATGTCAAGAAGATCGCTAGTTTCAAGCAAGGACTTAGCCCCAAATTGATGAAGACTATGGGAAATTGTAAGTGTGCTACCTTTAATGAGTTTGTTAGTGATGCTTTATCTCAAGAAAACAACAATGCAATTTATGCCACTTCAAAGAATCGTAAGAGAGCCTATGTGGCGGGTGCCTCACAGTCCAAAGCTCCAGTCACATCTAAGGCTCCATTCCATCCTCTGGCATCAGCTGTTAAGTTCTACCCACCACTGAAGAAGAATCTAGGCAGGATTGGATTTCACAAGGCTTTTACAGTTGCTCTTCCAAAGGGCACTACTAGTCAAGGCAACTCTAATGTTCCTCCAAGCAACATGTCATGCTGGAACTGCAACAAGCCAGGTCACTAGGCAAGGAAGTGTCCTTATCCTAGGAAGAATAACAACCAAGGTGACCACCAGGGGCAAGTGAACTACACTAATATTGATGATATTCCTTTAGTGGAGGTAGTCACTGCTGGTAAGTTTCTAGGTTGATCAACACCCTATAGTTGTACTATTTGATTTGGGTGCTTCACATTCTTTTATGAGCCCCGCATTTGCATCCAAATTTAAACAGAAAACATACACTATTGAGGGTGAGGGTTATTGTATTAGGGCTGCCAGTGGTACTATCCCCACAAAGCTAGTTGTTGGGGGTGTGCAACTTGAGGTAGAGGGACAAAGTTATTAGGTGGATCTGGTAGTTTTATCAGGGCTAGGTATTGATGTGATATTGGGATTGAATTGGATGAGCAGTCATGGGGTGCTTATTGATACATCGACTAGAGTAGTCATGCTTAGAGATCCTAGTAATCAGGAAGGTTTTCTAGTGTAGCTACCCAGGGACATCAATCTTTCTTGTGCGGCAAATGCGGTGCAAGCAACGGTTATGGTAGGTATCCCTATAGTGTGTGATTTTCTAGATGTTTTTCCCGATGATTTGTTAGGATTGCCCCCGGATTAGGATGTGGAGTTCAAGATAGAGTTGCTTCCTAGTACAGCGCCCATAGCTAGAAGACCTTATAGAATGCCTCCCAATGAACTAGCCAAACTTAAGACCCAGTTGAATGAACTTCTAAAGAAAGGCCTTATCCGTCCTAGTTCGTCTCCATGGGGGTGTCTGGCTATCTTTGTGAAGAAGAAGGATCAATCATTGCGCATGTGTGTAGATTATAGGCCTTTGAATGCAGTCACAATCAAGAATAAGTACCCTCTGCCATGCATAGATATCTTATTGATCAGTTGTCTAAAGCAAAAGTCTTTTCCAAGATTGATTTGAGATCTGGTTATCATCAAATCAAAATCTGGCCTAAGGATATTCCAAAAACTGCATTTTCTACAAGATACGGTCTTTATGAGTATCTTGTTATGTCTTTTGGATTGACCAATGCCCCCGCACACTTCATGTATTTGATGAATTCGGTGTTTATGCCTGAGTTGGACTAAATTCATGGTGGTATTTATAGATGATATCTTGGTCTATTCTGAGAATGAAGAAGATCATGTTGAACATTTGCAAGTTGTTCTCACTAGATTGCATGAACACAAGCTTTATGCAAAGTTCAACAAGTGTGAATTTTGGCTTCGTGAGGTACCTTTTCTCGGACACATGTTGTCCGATGGTGGAATTATGGTGGATCCCACCAAGGTGCAAGAAGTGTTGGACTAGAAGGCTCTAATCTCGGTGCACGAGGTTTGGAGTTTTCTAGGATTGGCTTGCTATTATCGTCGCTTCATCCTGGATTTCTCTAAAATAGCCAAGCCTATGACTCGGTTGCTGTAAAAAGACATGAGGTTTGTCTAGACTTCTGAGTGTGATGCATCTTTTCATGCCCTATGAACCCTTCTAACTTTGGCTCCAGTTTTGGCACAACCGAACATCGAGAAACTTTTGATGTGTTTTGTGATGCATCCAACATAGGTTTAGGAGGTGTTCTTATGCAAGAAGGATGAGTCATTGCATATACCTCTCGCCAACTTCAGAAGCATGAGGTGAATTATCCTACGCATGACTTAGAACTCACTGTAGTTGTTCATGCTTTGAAGGCCTAGAGACATTATTTGCTTGGCAATGTATGCCACAACTACATGAATCATAAAAGTCTTAAGTACATCTTCACTCAACCTGAGTTGAATATGCATTAGAGAAGATGGCTCGAGTTGATCAAAGATTATAACCTACAACTGCACTATCATCCTGGCAAGGCAAACATCGTTGCAGATGCCTTGAGTAGGAAATCGCATTGCCACTCTTTGATTGAAAGTGACCGCCATTTGTCATAGCTCCTACATCCTGCAATCCTTCACAACATCACTGTCAGTTGTACTCTACGGAGTCAAATTATTGAGCTATAGAAGACAGATCTAGGTGTGTTCCACATCAAGCGCAAGATGAAAGAGTAAGAAACCAAGCATTTTTGGGTAGATGAAAATGACGTGTTATGGTTCAAGGATAGGTTAGTGGTCCCAAAGGATAGAGATCTTAGAAATCAAATCATAGCCGAAGCACATTCCTTGAAATTATCTATTCATCTTGGTAGTAGCAAAATGTACCATGATTTGAAGCCTCGTTTTTGGTGGACCAAGATGAAGATAGAGATAGCCGCTTATGTGGCTAGGTGTGACACTTGCTGTTGAGTTAAAGCTGTACACATGAAAGCTAGATTGCTTCAGCCACTCTCTATTCCAAGTTGGAAATGGGAGGAGATAAGTATTGATTTTATTGTTGGACTCCCTACTACTCAGAGGAATTTTAACTCTATTTGGGAGATTGTGGACCGTCTGACCAAATCTGCACACTTCATTCCTATTCGCATAGATTTCCGCCCAACTGACTATGCTAAGTTGTACTTCAATTAGATAGTCCGACTTCATGGGGTACCTCACACTATTGTCTCTGATAGAGGACCACAGTTCACTACTCGCTTTTAGGAGCACTTACATGGATTATTAGGAACTAAGTTAGTAAGAAGCCCTGCCTATCATCTGCAAACCAATGGGCAAACTGAGCGAGTGAATCAAATATTAGAAGATATGTTGAGAGTATGTGTCATCTCATCTAAGGGTTCATGGAAAAAGTGGTTGCCACTAGCCAAATTCTCTTATAATAATAGTTATCAAGAGAGTATCAAGATGGCACCATTTGAAGCTTTGTACGGCCAAAAGTGTAGAACCCCGTTGAATTGGGTTGAAGCCGGTGAAAGGAGATATTATGGAATTGATTTTGTTCAAGAAGCCAAAGAACAAGTCCGTACTATCCAAACCCATATGGCCATAGCTCAAGCTAGGTAGAAAAGTTATGCTGATCGCCATAGAAAACCTATCGAGTTCGAAGTTGGAGACTTCATTTATCTAAAAGTCTCACCCATGAAGAGTGTCCAACGCTTTGGTGTGAAGCAAAAGCTTGCGTTGAGATATGTTAGTCTATTTCAAATCATTGGACAAAGTGGTAAAGTACCATACAAGATCCAATTACCTCCTGAATGAGAGCTATCTTCAACGTCTTTCACATGTCTTAGTTGAAGAAATGTCTTCGCGTCCCTGAAGAGAGAGTTCCACTAGGGGATATCGAGTTAAAATCTGATTTGACTTTTGAAGAAAAACTGGTCCAAGTAATTGGCACTCATGAGCGAGTTACTCGGAGTCATGTGGTCAAGTTTTATAAGGTCATGTGGAGTAATCAGGGTACTGAATGCGATGCAACTTCAGAAAGAGAAGATTATTTGAGGGAAGGTTATAAAGAATTCTATCAACAATGGTATGCTTGTCAAATCTTAGGATGAGATTTCTTATAAGGGGGGAGGGCTATAACACCCTAGGTGTTTGGCTTCAACATTTGCACTTGCATTTCATAAACATGAGCATCATTCATCCATTCATGAGCTTGGATTGTTGAAACATGCTTTTGAAACATTGCAACATATTGTTCTATTCCATGTGTGTTTGTTTTATGAAATGAATAGTGTGCAACACTCAAGTGCAACATGTGCAATTCACTTTTGAAACATGTCACATACTTTAGTGAAACATGGTTAGTTAGTACTATGCCACAAACTCATGAAACATATGAAACATGGCTTTGAAACAAAAGTAACATTTCACTTATTCTTCCTTGTTCAATACATGTGATGCTTGATTTTTGTGTGATCAATGTGTGGTGTAGCTAATTATCCTCTTAAACAACTTAGCTACACTTAGAATGTCATTAGGAACAATGTTCATGTTGACCATATTGCCTAATTATGTTTCCTAGTAATGGTTTGACTTGTGTTGACCCTAGGACTCTTTTGTTTGACTATTTAAAAAGTATAGCTTAGATTGTTTGCATGTCTGAGCAACCTAAAGCAAAGTTGTAGCAAATTTTATAAGGAACAAAAGTCATTTAATGACCATCTCATGAAAATGTACAGAACATGCTCAAAAAGGGCCCACAAGTGAGTTTTGAGGTCTATTTGGAGACTAAAAATTTTCTAAGTCACAAATCAAATTTCAGTTTCATGTACTCAACTTTGGCATGATTTTACTCTATAATGGTTGAGAATTAGTCCTTGGTCCTTTAATAAAAGTTGAAGATGGGAGGAAGGGCTACGACTTTCATTTAGACTGTTTTCGCTAATGATTAATGGATTAGAATATTTATCGTCGTCAAGTATCATTGTCAGGCTTAGATGGCCTAACTAAATGGAAGCTATAGTACCTAATCAGTTTAGATTTTCAGCGTCGCGTGGTGCCACGCGTCGCCGGCGTCCTAACTGCGTAGGCCACATCGGGCTAGAGCACACCAATTAAAGCCCCAGCGCCTCATTTCATTTCTTTGCCTCCTCTTCGCCTTCCCGCAGTGGCCGTAACGGACCACCGCCATCGCCATTGGCTCCACCGCGCTCGCACAAGCTCGCCGCTGCACCACAGCCTACAATATCCCTCCTAGAGCTCCACTAGCACCCCATGAATCTTGTCGACATTCTCTCTGAGCCAGACGAGCCTTAGGTGTGGGCCTTTGGCCAATTCCAATGCCGTCGCCATGACTGTTACCTCACTAGAGTTAGAGCTCACCGTGGCCAGCACAACATTGCTCCTCTCCTCCTTCCCTAGCTCTCGCCTAGCCTTCTCCATCATGTGTAGATGCTCGGGTGAAGGTGCTACCGTCAATGATGGTCCAGCCGAGCCAGAACACGGCCGCGCACCGCCGTGCGCCATGGCCGAGTGACCGTGCGCCATGGCCGACGTACCTAGAGGCCGGTAGAGCTTAGGATTAGGAAGTCAATCGACGCGGGAGGTCGAGGCGGTCACACTGGTGCCATCCTCATCGCCGGAGATGCCATCGTCGGTGAGCTCCACCAGTCCACATCGAGCAAGCCACCTCCTCTATTTTTTGTCTCACTATCAAGCGGGCCCGACTGACCTGCGGGTCCCAGTTGCCAGTGACTGTTAAGAAATAGGATAGTTCAATTATTTCCAAATTTGATGCTATTTTGTGAAATTTCTATCTGGAGTTTGGTAGATCCAAATTTGGTGGTTCCAATTTTGTTAGAATCTTGGTGAAGTGTAGTATTTAGGAAAAATATAATATTAGCACTTGTAAGTAGAGTTTCTAGAAGAATTAAATTGAAACTTGAAATGTGTTTTTAAATGAATGCAAACTTGTTTAATTTATATATAGAGTTTCTTTGCTCCAAAAATTATGAAATTTATATGGTGAGCTTTTCTTGATGAGTAGAAGCTCTGGTAAAAATTTTAGAGTTAGTGCATGAATAGTTTTGAGTTATAATTTTCCTTTATCATTAGATGATCCTTGTTTGAATTTTAAGCAATTAATCTATGAATCCAATGCCCATGAAATTTACTGGAGGTTGTTCTATTACCTTAGGTTGTTCTATAGTACCTACTGTAATTTTTGTAGATTAAATGGTGTAGTTTTCATATATGTTTATTATTCCTCTTAAATAATTAAATAAATTAAGAAAGACATTAAAAGAAATGAATTGGTGGTGAACACTTTACTTTCTAGTGTTATTTTGATATGTGTGATGAGTTAGTAAAGTTGGTTTTGTCCATTTATATGTTTGCAACATAAGTTAATAATTATTCTCTTGGATTATGTCTTTCTGGACAGTTCTGGGAACTTTGTAAAGTTCACCATGATAATTTAGTTTTCTGGGAAAGTGGTGAATACAAAAGTTGTAGAGAACTTATGTATCTAGCTCCTGTTAAAATTTGGTGGCATTTGGCATAGTAGTTTAGGAGTTATAGTCATTCAAAGTTGGATCACAGTTTTGCTTGCTCTCTGTCTTGTTTGGACCTGATTATGTGGTTCTGTAAATTCGACCTGGTAAAGGTTGGAATCATTCCTTGTGATCTGAAAATGAATTGTAGGCAATTTCATAAGCTTTCCAAACTGTCTTGTTGCTTGTCATTTGGAGTTGTAAATCTCCAGTTATGATCAGTTTACTGTACCACTGTATAGTTCCTTTTTTACTGAAATACGAATGTTTGTGTGTATGCTTTGTTGCAATGTTCTTGTTGATTGTTTAGGTGCTAGCCTAACTTGAGAACATGCTTAGGTGCAGGTGTTAGGTCCTTAACTGAAGATGAGCAATTGTACATTAGGTTATATAAACTTGGTAAGTTAAAGTGATTTGAAAAGAGAGCTTAAGTTAGAATATACGGACTGCAGTAGGCATGTGCATTCTCCGAGCATCCCTAACTTCGTTCATGTGCATCCATGATATTTATCTTGCACATACATGCAATAGGTGTGCCGGAGGGAGTGACACTTCTAGAGTTCGAGGGAGCGAGCCAGGAGGAGGAGCCTGAAGTTCAGGCAACCAACAAAGCAATCGCTCAGGAGGAGTTGCCCGAGTGCCCTGACCACCGCCCATCCTCTTTCCTGAAAGGCAAGCCCCAGAGCATATTAAGTCTCCCATGTAATTACAAATATTTTGAGTATCTTTTATTGTTGATGATGCATTAAGTATAGAAATTGCATTAAGTATAGAAATTGGTTGGAACCAATTGTTGCATTATATATCTATCCTTGTCCAGATATCGCACTTGAATCCTATTTAAGTTCAAGAACAGGTTAAATGCTTAGCCATGCTTAGTGCGGTACAAGTTGGGTGATTTCCTATCACCTGTGAGCTTTAGGATGAGGTGGATCATGATTGGCTATATTTGCTATCATGGAAAAGAACCATGTTAATAATGAATTAAGACCAAGCGGAGCCTTGTGTAGGGTTGGACATAGTGATTCCATCTATGTCATTTAAGGACTGATACACTGTACATCCTTATGTAATGTTGAACGCAACCTAACATTTAGCTGGTTGGATAACCCATTCTGACTGCGAAGCCTAGTAGCTCAATTTAGGCCAAGAATGTGATCAGTTGGTCACAATCTGAATGGCAGTAAGGATGTGTGAAGAGCCATTGGCATAAGCCTAAGGGCGGGTTAAGTCACCAAGCACTCATGGCAGAGTGGTTCTCTGATTTTGCGGCACTGATTGGACCTGCAACTCCTAAATTGTACCAAAGGTGACTTTTTTGCGACCCTAACGGGGGAAGCAAGGTTTGTGTTAGGAATACCCCTCCAGCTGGATAGGAATCAATTCGAATCGCCATCTCTCCCGAATAGTGAGAACTTGACTAAGCAGCGACAACGTAGATTCACATAATTTAACGATATGGTTAAATGGAGAATGATGATAATGTTGCCACAGTTTATACCTGCTATGGTTAATAATGTTTGCATCTTAATCAAATGATTTCTTAGTATAGGTGCTAATATAGATGACAGGTTAATGGCTAAAAGTCACTGCTAGCTCAGGTTAAGAGTTTATCATTTTTACTTATGCTTTTCTGCAAAAAGAAAGTGTCAGCCTAGATCGACTAAATTAAGCTATGCATGATCCTTGGTGTCAATTATTTTTGGTTTTCGATAGGTAAGTCTAGCTGAGTACATTCTTGTACTCAGGGTTTATTCCCTCTTGTTGCAGATGACCTTCTTTATCAGGGCTTCTGTAAGTACTATCTCCACCCAGGTGGGTGATGAAGACTAGATCATGAGCATGATCTTTGTTTATCTTATCCAAATGCTTTTGTGGGATGTGATCGGCAAGCTGGTACCTGTATTTGAGCTCATGTGTGTGAGTTAAACTATTTGCTTTCGCTACTTTACAAGACTTGGTTTGTAATAACTATGACTCTGATGTGTTGTAATCTATCTACAAACTATTTGTGAAATGTTGTAACATGTGATGTGTTATGTTGAATTACTGTGATCTTGGTTGTATGCAAGTTGGTTTGAAATCCTTCGTGGTTTCAGTTGACTACCGGGTTTATATGTGCTCAAGTGCGAGAATTTGATCATTCCTGATGATCATTTTTGTACTCGTGCTCTTATAAATTGGATGGTTCTGCGACATGAATGATGCTCATGTTTATGAAATGTCAGTGCAAATGTGGAAGCCAAACACCTAGGGTGTTACATCATTGTTCATGCCCGAGCTGGATAAGTTCATGATTGTGTTCATCGATGACATTCTGATCTATTCAGAAAATGAGGAGGATCACGTAGAGCACCTAAGAGTTGTTCTAACTAGGCTAAAAGAACATAAGTTGTATGCTAAGTTTAGCAAGTGTGAGTTTTGGCTTCGGAAGGTACCTTTTCTAGGGCACTGTGCTGTCAAAAAATGGGATCTCTATAGACCCCTCTATGGTGCAAGAAGTTATTGATTGGAAGGCCCTAACCTCAATTCATGAAGTTTGGAGTTTTCTTGGTTTAGTAGGTTACTAACTGTTGGTTCATTCCAGACTTCTCCTAAAATCAGCCAAGACTAATGACAAGATTACTTCAGAAAGATGAGAAGTTTGTGTGAAGCTACTTTTCACACTTTACAGACTTTGTTGACTTCGGCTCCTATTTTGGCACAACCTGATATCGAGAAAGCTTTTGTTGTGTTTTGTGATGCATTAGGTACCGGTTGGGGATGTGTTCTTATGCAGGAAGGCTGAGTCATTGCTTATGCCTCAGGTCAGCTTAAGAAGCATGAAGTCAATTACCCAACCCATGACTTGGAATTAGCAGTGGTTGTCCATGCATTAAAGATTTGGAGACACTATTTGTTTGGCAATGTGTGTCATATTTATACAGATCATAAGAGTCTTAAGTATATCTTCACTCAACCCGAATTGAATAGAGATAAAGAAGATGGCTAGAATTGATCAAAGATTTTAATTTAGAAGTGCATTATCATCCTGGTAAAGCGAATGTTGTTGCAGATGCTTTGAGCAGAAAGTCTCATTGCAATTCTCTATTAGAAGATGGCTTCAATTTGTTACATCCTATTGTGCTGCACAATATTATGATCAGTTGTTCTCTTGAGAGCAAGATCATCGAGCTTTAGAAGACCGATCTGGGTGTGTTCCACATCAAAAGAAGGATGAACGAATAAGTGACTAAGCATTTCATGATAGATGAGAATGGTGTTCTATGGTTTAAAGATAGACTGGTAGTGCCGAAGGATAGGGAACTTAGAAACTAGATCTTAGGTGAGGCTCACTCTTCTAAACTGTCCATTCATTCGGGTAGTAGTAAAATGTATCAGGACTTGAAGACCCATTTTTGGTGGACCAAAATGAAGAAGCAAATTGTAGCTTATGTTGCTAGATGTGATAATTGTTGTCGAGTTAAGGTTGTTCATTTGAAACCTGCTGGACTGCTTCAACCACTGTCTATTCCAGGTTGGAAGTGGGAAGAAGTTAGCATGGATTCTATTGTTGGAGTTCCACCTACTCATAAGAATTTTGATTCCATATGGGTGATTGGGGATCGCCTAACTAAGTCTGCACATTTCATTCCAGTAAGAACCAACTACCGACCGCATGAGTATGCTAAGTTGTATTTCTCCCACATAGTACTGTCTACATGGCGTGCCAATAACCATTGTGTCTAATAGAGGGCCTTAGTTCATTGCTCATTTTTGGGAACATTTGCACAAGATGTTAGGCATCAACTTAGTCAGAAGTTCTACCTATCACCCTCATACCTCTAGGCAAACTGAATGTGTAAATCAAATATTAGAAGACATGTTAAGAGCTTATGTCATCTCTTAGAAGGGATCATGGAAAAAAGTGGCTACCTTTAGCTAAGTTTTCCTACAACAATAGTTATCAAAAAGAGTATTAAGATGGCCCCTTTTGAAGCTTTGTATGGTCGTAATGTAGAACTCCTTTGAATTGGATTGAACTTGGAGAAAGAAGATATTATGGTATTGATTTTATCAAAGAGGCTGAAGAGCAGGTGCATATCATTCAACAACATATAGAAGCCGCTCAATCAAGGCAGAAGAGTTATGTGAACAAGAGAAGAAGACCCATTGAATTTGAAGTAGGTGATTATGTATAGCTAAAAGTGTCACCAATGAAAAAGGTACAACGGTTTGGGGTGAAAATAAAGCTTGCACCAAGATATGTAGGTCCATATCCAATCATTGAGAAAAGCATAAGAGTAGCCTACAAGATCCAGTTACCTCTAGAAATGAGGGCCATCTTCAACATTTTTCATATATCCCAATTAAAGAAATGCTTACGTGTTCTAGAAGAAAGAGTGGATGTTAGAGATATCAAGTTAAAATTGGATCTAGCCTATGAAGAGAAGCTAGTGCAAATCATAGATAGCAAGGATAGAGTAACTTAAAACCGTGTGATTAAGTTTCACAAAGTGATATGGAATAATCACAGTGAGCAAGATGCTATGTGGGAACGAGAAGACTATTTACGTGAGGTTTATCCCACCTTTTATGAAAATTGGTTGGTCTTTTGATTCTCGAGATGGGATTTCTATAATGGGGAGGGGCTATAACACCCTAGGTGTTAGGCTTGCACTTTTGCACTTGCATTGCATGAGCATAAGCATCATTCATTCATATATGAGCATAAACATATGAAACATACCTTTCTTATTCCATGTTGCAATGTGTGCATGCTTTATGGTCATGCTTGTTAATGCAAGTGGTTGATGTTGATCACTAAAACACCTTAGACACACTTAGGATGGTACATGGAACAAGTTTGGTATTCATGACATGGACCAAAATAGCCCCAAAGGCATAGTTATTCTAGAAACTCCAATTTTTATGATCCCACTTTGACCAAAGCTGAACTATAGCATAGAGTGTTTGCATGGCAGTGCACCCTTAATAAAAGTTGTAGATTATCTTATGTCGAACAAACTTTATTTAAGGGTCATGAGCTAATTCAGTGCCTAACATGGTCAAATAGGGCTCACAAGAATTAATAAAATGGTGTTTCTAAACAGAAATTTTGCTAAGTCCAAAATGCTGATTTCAGTTTCAAGTGCACCACTTTGGAGCACTGTAGTTTGAAAACAATTAGGATTTAGGCAAAACTCCTTTAAGCAATCTTGTTGCACTCACATAGCTCTACAACTTTCACTAATACTATTTTCACTGATTCACCATGGCTTACGAGATCTAGGGGCTCAAAGATCACGGGTTCAGTCAACTGAATCGACACATTGCTGATTTCAACGTCGGCAGTCATGGCCGACCGTGCACAGGCCGCGGCCACCACTAGGTGGTTGTACACCAGCGCTGGGCCCACTAGTCAGGCCAAAGGGAGTGAAGAGGGAGGCGATGTCGTTGCTCCCTCCATTTCTCGTTCTCTCGCCCTCTCTCTTACCCACCAAGCGAAGCCGAGTGCCATCGCGCATCATCACCATTGAGCTAGCTCTGGTGAGTCTCTGTGCCAACTGAGGGTACTAGTCAATGCGGAATGGAGAGACGAGTGTAGTGGTGGTGACACTACCACCAAAGACCTCGTCGTTAGTGAGCTTTTGCCAATTAGCGCCTTCTTCTGCTCCTGTGTCGCTGACAGGGTGGGACCCATTGACCTATGGGCCCCACTGTCAGTCGTAGTGGGTGGACCGGGTGCACCTAGCAGCTGACCTCGATTTAAAATTTGATTTTCTTTATTTATTATTCTAGATTTTGTAGCAAACTTCAAAAATTCATATATAGAGCTAGGAGTGTCCAAATTGAGTGAACCAAATTTTGTTCGATTCATCATGAAGTGTACTATTTGATAAAAATATGAGACCTACTGTTTTAGATATTTTTCTAGAAGAATTTAATTGATCTAGATAAGTGCTTTTAAATTTGTTTCCAACTTGTAAAATGCATATCTTGAGCTAGGGAAGTGCAAAAATTGTCATTCCAATTTTACTGAACCTACAGTAGGTATACTTGGAATATGGTCTTCCAATTTAACTTTGATTAATTGCTAGATTCTAGTGAAAACAAATGGGGTAAAATTACATAACTTATGATCATTCAAATTTTTACACAGTGCTATAGTGTTGGGATGAAAGTAAGAAAAATATAAAATCTGTTGTTTGACACTTTTTACTAGGCTAAACTATTTTTGCTAAAATAAGCCCATGCAACTTGTCATTTTTTGTAGATATGGCTATACTTATTGAAATGGCATGAAATTTGTATAGTAGATTTTTGGGGTCATATGTAGGCTACTGTAATTTTCTTAGAATTTATTGTACAATTTTGATATATGTTCCTTATTTCACCTTAGTATCCAAATAAATTAATAAAGGCAATTAAATAATTTATTTGGGCTTGACCATTATGTTTTCTAAAGTGTATATGATGTCTTTAAACTGTTGGTACCATTGGTTGTGCCCAGATTTGATTGCTTGTATGCAATGAAATATTAATTACTCTATAATTCAATTATAGTGACTGTTTTGGACAGTTTCTGCTGTTAAGTAAATTGCATAGGTAAAATGATGTTTGCTGTGAATCTTGTCAATAACAAAGTTGTAGATAACTTGTCTTGCTTGTGTCAAAGTTTCATGGCAATAGACTAAATGGTTTGAGAATTATAACTGTTGGAAGTTTGTCTCCAGAAATGCTTATTCTCTAGAATTTCTTGATAGATTTGGGAAATTGCTTTGTTTGACCTTGATAGCCAATGAATCATCTTGCAATCACTATAAGAAAGTTGTAATAAGTTTTATAAGCTTTCTAGAAACTCTAAGATCATAGTATTTGATTGAGCATAACTCTAGATATGGACAAAATAAGTAGCGACTGTTTATAGTCTAGGAAATGACTAAGTCAAATTGTAATTGTTTTTCTTATGTGATGCTTGTGTAGATGCTTAGGCTAATTGCAGGTTAGTTGTTAGCTGCAGGTTCTAAGCCTCATACTGATGATGAACAACTTTATCTTAGGTTACTAGAACTTGGTGAGTGTATATTTCTTGTACTATAGAAGAGATATGCACCTACTCAGTAAAGATCAACTAGAAGAAAGTTATACATCTACTTGGTCAACGAATGTTAAACTTATCATACATCTTGCGGATAACCATGCTCATGTGTATACACTTTATCATGTCATCTCATCTCTTATGCATTCATGGTACTCATTTGTGCATATGCATGCAATATTTTCCCCGGAAGGAGTGACGCTACTCGAGTTCGAAACCAGGAGCAACAGGCAGCCCGGGAGTTGGAGGTTCAGGTAGAACTGAGGAGTCAATGTGGAAGATCTTCCTAATTGACCTAACCACCAACCTTCTTCATTTTTAAAAGGCAAGCCCCTAGAGCATTCTAAGCCTCTTATGTTTTCTAAATATCAACTTGAGTCCGTTTATGTTGATGCATTAAGTACTAGGGGTTGATTGTAACCACTTGCTGCATATACTTTCCTTGTCCTAGACAAATATATCTTGAATCCTTTGTAGGTCTAGTATCAAATATATGCTTAGCCATGCTTAGTCTAGTAGAAGTCGGGTGATTTCCTAGTCACCTACAAGATATAGGTAGATATCTATTCACAATTGGCTATAATTGCTATCGTGAAAATAACCATGTGTTGATGAATAAAAGGAGACCGGGTGGGATTGTGATAGAGAAGCAACAAGGAATGGAGGTTTTGGTGCCTATTTATCCCTGTCTATGTTAGTTAAGGACCGATTCACTATACGTCTTCATGTCATGTTGAACGCATGCCTAGCACTTAGTTGGCCGCATAAGTCATTCCTGACTATGAAGCCGAGTAGCTTAACTCAGGCTGAGACCCAGTAAGTGAAAGTGTGCACACTGGATGAAGTAAGGATGTGTGGGGAGCTAGTGGCGTGAGCCATGGGTAGGCTGGGCCTGAACTTCCTGGTAGACTGGTGAAAGCTCTAGTTTGGTTTTGGTGAATTGATGAAACCCTAAGTGCTAACCTAGTTTATCAAGTGATCATGACATAGGTAGCACACTTCAAGTAGAGAAGCAAATGAAGATCATAACATGACAATGGTGATAGCATGGAGATGATCAAGGGCTTAAACTTGAAGAGAAGAAAGAGAAAAACAAAAAGCTCAAGGCAAAGGTATAACTTGTAGGAGCTATTTTGTTTTGGTGATCAAGACACTTAGAGAGTGTGATCACATTTAGGTTTGATAGCCGTACTATTAAGAGGGGTGAAACTCGTATCAGAATGCGGTTATCAAAGTGCCACTAGATGCTCTAACTCATTGCATATGCATTTAGGATCTAGTGGAGTGCTAACACCCTTGAAAATATTTGTGAAAATATGCTAACATATGTGCACAAGGTGTTTGGAGGGTTGAGATGGGTTTGGGGAAAATGAAATGCCTATTTTCTATTGCGCCGGATGCAAATTCTTAGGTGGTTGGCATATTGGAGCAAGGGTGGAGAAGATAGAAGTGAGAACAGAGTTGATGCTAGCGTCGGTCTAGTGACCGGACGCTGAATCCAGAAGCACCAGGACACTGACTGCCTGTGTCCGGTTGCGTTGACTGTCAGGTACAAGTGGCTAGGGTTTACCACCGGACGCTGGCTTTGTCCGGTCGAGGTGGACCAGACATGTTCGGTCGAGGAAAACCAGGTTTCGACCCTTATTGTACTCGACCGAACGCTAAGATTCCAGCATCCGGTTAGTTTTAACCGGAGCGTTTGGTCAGCGTCATAGCCGTTGAAATCTAATGAATAGCATTTGAAGCGGAGGTGGTGATTGTCTCCGGCTCCGATCGTGGTGATTGTGAGGGGTTCTTGACCTTTCCCTGGCGGAGCGCCAAAAGGTACTCTAGTGAATTACTCGTGGCTTATGTGATCCTCATCTTGTGTTGGTTGTGCGGCACCCTATTGAGGGTTTGGCATGTGAAGCCAATTAGCACGTGAACCTCCAAGTGAGTGAATCGCCACAACGAGGACCAGCTTGCCGGCAAGCAAGTGAACCTCGGTAAAAATCATTGTGTTCATCATTGATTCCGAGGTGATTGGTCATCATTGTTATTCATCTTCATGATTGATTGGTTCATTCATCTACACAGGCAGGTATAACCCTCTTAATCACTCTCTTTACTTTACCACAAACTAGTTGACAAGCTCTTTAGTATAGCTAGTTGTGAGAGCTTGCATGCTTGGTTGGTGTGGCTCTTTAGTTAGCCTTTGAGAGCATACTAACATAGGGTAGTGTCATTGCTCTTGTGTGAATTGACACTATCTAAACTAGAATTGTGGTAGGTAGGCTTGCCATTTTGAGTAGGACTAGCGCAACACTCGCTTCGCCTCATAATTAGTCTAACCATTTGGTTAAGTGTTGTTGTAGAAATTTTTATTAGGCTATTCACCCCCCCTCTAGCCATTAGGACCTTTCAACTGGTAGTATCCCTAAGGGTGCGGTGATGATTGGACCCGCTGACTATACCTAAATTATACCAAAGGTGACCCGACACGACCCCGATGGGGGAAGTATGGATTTGTGTTAGGAATAACTCCCCAACTAGTTGGAATCGATTTGAGTCATCGTCTCTCCCGGATAGTGAGAACTTGACTGAGTAGCGGCAACGTGGCATTAATTGATGGAACTTGATGGTTATGATGATGCTCGAATTAATACACTGGATATAGTTACTAATGCTTGTTAGTTTAATCACAGTGATTGCTCTAGTATAGGTGCTAATCTAGAGATGCTTAATTGAATATGTATTCAATTTGATGCTAAAGATATTAAATCTCCAATGTTACTAAAGCTTTTATGCAAAATGTTGTCGAGCTAACTCCACCGATAAAGCCTTGCATACTCCTTTGTGTCATATTATTTCTGGTTTACGATGGGTACGCTTAGCTCAGTACATTCTCATACTTAGGGTTTATTCCCTCTTATTGCAGATGATATGATGTATCATGGGTACTATAAGAACTGCCTTCATCCTACCATGGATGAGGACTAAACCATGGGGCTTGGTACTCCTAAGTTATCCTCTCTGTTATGCTTTTGCTAGAAATGACCATGGTACTGGCATGTATTTGAACTAAGTGTGATGTTGATGTTAAACTATATTGCTTCCGCTATTTGAACTTGGTTTGTAATAACTATGTGAACTATTTGTGAACTGTGATGTAACATGTGACTTGTTATGTTGAATCATGTACGATCTTGATTTGTATGTTGGTTGCTTTTAGATCCTTCATGATTTCATCAGACTACTGGGTTTATATGGGCTCAAGTATGATAGTTTGATCACTTCAGTGATTGGTCTTGTACTTGTGCTCTTATAAATTAGATGGATTCTGTTACACTTTAAGACACCTACACAATACCCGAATGTGGGGGGTTACAAGGCATGAACATATGCCAATATCATAATATGAAAACTATATTCTAGTTCATATGCACTACTATGATAAAATGAGAGCAAGACTTGGAAAGAACTCTTCATAGTATTCATACCAAAGATCCCATCTTCCAAGGAGTCAAGCTCTCCTTGATAGCTTTGCCTTGCTCACAAAATACTACTAAAAAGTAAAAAGAGTACAAGATGTGGTAGTGAGGTAGAGGCTCCAAATGAGGTGTATTTCAAAGGTGATGATCACCCCTCTTTTTATACAAAGCTGGAGGTCGGTTTGGCCTTACTAAATTAGGAAACTACCCTATACCACCTCAGCATGCTGCCATGCAACCAGCCTACATAAAATGGGCTCAGGGAGGCGTGGTGGGTTACGGGCACACCCCTGGTGTAGCCACACCAGGGCTGGCCCTGCTTGCCACCACCTTGCTCCAGTGGGCTAGTTGGTTGTGCCTAGGTTGCTTCCTCAATGGTGGTGGGCCCATTTTTGGTGTGTAGGTGGGCTTTTGCATGGCTCCTTTGCACTTTTCTGCTTTACATTTTCTTATGTTGCACCCTTCTGATCATATTCCCATGTATTTTGTAAATAATTCCTACAAAACACTGAGTCTCCAATACATGTGGAAATATGTTTAATAGTAAAAGGATATGTGTTCGAAAGTTTGTTTATTTCTCCCATTTTGGATATTAATTGGTGGTCGAATATGGTTGTTATGGACCCCCAACAATTCCTACGATATTCTTAATACAAGTATATGTACATAGTGATAGCAAAAGATTAACTCCCTATTCATGCATAAGGGACATTACTAAGGAAAAGCACAATAGAGTACGCTATTCCATAGCAACCTAGTCCTACTGGCCTATAAATAGGAGGTGGACTACAAAGGACTCAACAAGGATGTCACCCTTGCGATCTACCACTTTCCAGAATGTAGGATACATCCATAGGCAAACCATGTATAAGCACCACGCTTACACATGGTTGGCCACTCAACCCAATTAATTAGCTAGGTCAAGCGCTGTATCATCCTATGCATGAATATAAAGATAACTTCAACTACTTCTAAGCATATAAACATCATAAGCATAACCATGTAAATAAGAATATAACATGAAGCATTGAAGTCTCATAAGATATGGAAGTGTAGATACAATAGCTTACCAAGCCTCTGAGCTAGATCCGAAATCTAGACATGAGTCCACTTGACCCTAACTCTTAAGATACTAATCTACAACATTAGAGAGTTCTAGACCTAATCCTCCTGGTGTGTCTTGATATTGATCTCTGATTGATTTCTTTGGAGATTGGAGATTAGAGATTGGAGAGAAGGCCTTCTAGAGGAGGTAGGGGGTCCTTTTATAGGAGGCACCAAGCATCCTATGGGCCCATGAATCCATGGCAACTGCTTCATCTGGACTCTCGATTCAAACCGACCTTGATCCATGACTGTAGATTGATCCTAAGAGGCGATGGGGAGCTAACCTTTGAAGTGGAGCCAGGACAGGTGGAGCCTAGAGGCTGCCGGCCTAGGGGTGCATTCGACTAGACCCCTTGTCAGCCACTCAGCCTAATCTTTGGTGGTAAGTCTTGTATGGTAGTTGTGAGGTCCTAGAAGTCAGTTTTCATCGGATAATCTTGATTTGCTCTAATGATATAGCCCATTTTTGGATAAATCCTCCTATATTCATAGATTCACCAAAACTTGTGGAATTTGTCAGTTTAAACCCCTAGACGCATCTTGGTGAACATATTCATTATTTTTTACAAGTTATATTGATGGTTTATGATGAGTGTTAACTATAGTCAATAAACTCCCCCAAGCTTACCCTTTGCTAGTCCCTAAGCAAAGCAAAACTTGAAAAATGGATCAGGAGCTGCTACAATGCTTTCACTCCTCAAAAGTACATAGGCGTTCAATAAAAAATTCTCCACCTGGATTAAAATAAACTGACTTAACTTTCAAACTTACCCATATTACCTTCAACCATGGGGCTTGTTAGGCTTCACTTGGATCTTGAGTAGTTGAATGATAGAATGATCAAGTCAAGCACTATGTGTCAGAATGATTTAGCTCTAGTAATGCTTAACAATGTGATCACAGTAGATAGATCTAGATGGTAGCACATGAGACATAAGGATTTATACTTGTTCAGGGCATGGTGGTGCTCTAATGCCTAATCCAGTGGGTGTTGCTCTTGTTGTATTCGTATGCTCGGTTATAGAGGCTGTTGCTCCTAGCAATGAGGTAGATTGGAATGAGGCAATGGTGTCGTGGTGGATGTGACGATCATGAGATCCTTACCGATCTTTATATAGGTAGAGGGGTAGGGTTATATCAAGGGTGATCAGCGCTACATATTGGATTCCAAGTTTATTACAACATATTGATCCTATCCTACCATAGCTACGATGGTGGTAGATACTCTTGATACGTTGTGATCTACAAATCAATGGTTGTGCCTAATCCTTGTGGGCTTCATCCCTAGACTGTCCTTTATTTGATGGGCTAGATACATGGTCGGTGAGGGTACCTTGGGCCCATATATCTGAACAGTAGTCCTCGTAGGATTCAATGGTGGGCTCGTAGAGCTATATAATCCTTCAGGTGCCATAGGTCCCTATAGCCTTTGGGTGCCATAGGCCCTGATGAGCACTTCTTAGGTATTGAGACATTTCAATACAATCAGAGAGTCCCGAGGGTCAGGGGTGACTGTGCATGTTGCACTTGCTGGCAGTAATGCCTTCCTGAGTTTTGAGGACTATTTGGGTGGAAGTCTCCCACCCATTTGAGCACATCATTTGCAGCGTCATTGAATCCTATAAAGAATAAGGATAGTGGTGCCTAGGAACTCGAACCATTCCATTTCCCACGCTTTTACTTTGTGGAACCCTCTCAATGACTGGGTCTATCTTTAATGCCAATCAGCATCTCCCCCACTACCAGTCCTTAGGGCACTTATTTAAGTAGAGGTTATGGAGGCTAGTGAGTTTTACCCCCTCCTTCCTTCCCCAAATCCTCTAGCCTTAGACTGAGTGAGAGTGGTGATTTTGCTCATGCGCCATGGTTCACAGCACTCCTCGATGGTCACTGCCAGTCACTAGGAGAAAGCTTTCAAAGTTAGGTTCCACGATGGCCTGGCGATGGCCATTCTCCATGGGTGTTAGAGGAAGTTCCTCGAAGATGGAGAGGAACAATACCATCGGTGGCCCGAGTTACTAAGGGCGTGGTGGCTGGGCTCGCTAGTGGTCAGCGCATAAGAGATCTCTAGGTCATAATACATGTAGGAAATCCTAGAGGGCAAATGAGCCGCTAATTCATCATCGTTTGCTCCTCCCCGACGTCATAGAAGATGGCGCGGGTTGGCCTCCTCAGTAGGGCTCCTCCTCCTCTTGGATGTTAGAGGAAGATCCATGAGGTAGGATTCCCTGTGGCGTCTTCTAGGCAGTCATCCCTGCTCGTGAAGATTTGAAGGCAAGGTGAAGGTTGCCATGCACCTTCATCCGGCTTCTATGCTTTATGAGATGTCCATCGCTGTGTGCAAAATTGGTCCTGCACTCACAAGGCTATCATAACTATAGCAGTTTTGATAGATTTTGGTTATTGTATAAAAGTTTAATAGAGTTTAATCGAAAAAGAATGACTTTCATTGATTTTGAACATTACTACCTAGTGTCCCTATTCGATCGGGTGTTTTGGCGATTTTTGTTTAGTCAAACCAGCTTTGCATTTTTTTGGGGCCCTCTTCTTGACCCGATGGGTAGTTAGTATAACTATTGGGTTATGTAGGTGATTCGAATTGAAATATTACTCTGAACAAGTGTGGTTATTTGTGGCTCCTGAAACCAGAGATCCCGAATGCTCAAGGATCACTTGGGTGAATAGTGAACACATAAACCTCTGACATTGTAGCGTATGTTATTCTTTTGAGTTAATACCAGGTAGAATAGGTGAACATCCACTATCACTGAAAGAAAGTGGCAGGACAAAGCCTGACCAGCAAGGACACATCATAAAACTCTTTTCCTAGAATTCAGGAGTTCATACTTTGTTTATAGCCATGGGCCAACCAATTTTTGGTTTCCCACAAAGGGGCACACATCCACTGAAATAAGGTACTTGGAGTCCATTCAAACATTTGGGAGATTTACATAGTACTCGAGGAATATCCATTGCGCTTAAATACTAGAGGTCTTAGGATTGGCTGGCAACACTCCCGAACATCCCTCTTACTCTGAGAAGGCAGGGTTTGGCTTTCGCAGTTCTAGGCCAGAACCACCGATTGCGCCTACCACTTTGGTGGGCTACATCGGGCTTTGGTGGGGGCCCAAATGTTGGTCCACCCAATTTCACTAGTAATTTTGGGCCTTGGGCCCAGGGTCCATAAGGGTTTTGACTAGTTTTAGCCACCCTTATAAGTAGCTAAGGGTTGAGATGGTTCATCCCTTTGCCACCACCTGACAAAATAGTAGTGCTTGCTCCTCTGCTTACCTTGACCTAGCAGACATCATCACATCTAGATCCCACTCTCGATAGTCATAGTGATGGCACCAAGGAAGACCCTAGGCTAAGAAAACCAAAACCATTTGTTCACTAGGTGAAGAAGATATGAGCTCAAAGAGCAAGGGGGATGGAGACCCATCCCTAGTTCTCTGTGGGAGGTGTCAATGACGACGAGAGGACATCAAAGGCCTTGTGCTTGGCGAACTTTTGGTGCCGAAGGAGCATTTGGGTTACTAGTGTGCCCTTGGCTAAGACATCCCTGCCCCTGATTCTGACGAGATCGTAGTCTTCGTTGACTTCTTTCACCATTGATTTAGGGTGCCCATCCACTGGTTTGTTTGAGATCTCCTTTGATACCATGACATGTAGGTACACCACATTACCCCGAACGGGATCATGCATCTAGCAATGTTTATCTCCTATTGCGAGGACTTTGCGGGGATCAAACCCCACTAGGCGTTGTTTTGCCATTGCTCCGACATTCTTCCTTAGTCGGACTGAAAGGTCACCGATAGCCTTTGGATCAAGGCAGTCGACAAGTCTCTGTTCTTCCACATCGATCTCCCTTCCAACGTCCTAAATTAGGCTAAGAAGTGGTTTATGTTTATGACTGCTCTGTGCCGGCCTTTTTGTCACACCTGGTTTTCTAAAAAAACCAAGAGCTAACTATATGTGTGCCCATGATGTCCACACGACACATATAGCAGCAAATATGGAGAATATCAAGAACAATGCTTTATTATATATCGAAACATAGTTACAACAAGACTTACAACTATTACAAAGCATAGCAGAAACTATTCTTAATCTTCTCTTTGGGTCTCCATACTCCACAGGGATAGTTGACTAGGGCAGCACTGGCCTAGTACTCTTGGAACTCCTTTGGTAAATTCATCACTTGAATCACCATCTGGTACCCATCTGGGATTTTTGTTGATTGTAAAACAAGTGTGAGCGCACCATACTCGACAAGTATAACATGAGGGGATGCAATGCTCAAAAGGCTGGACACGGCTTAACTGCAGTAAGCACTTTTAGTTGGTCATATTTTATTTATTAAACCTATGTTTCTAGGTTATACTTAAGCTCCCAAGGTGAGAAGTATAATAATTATCATCAAGATTAATCATCATCACCCAAACCATCCATAGAACCAACTAACTCAAAAAGGATCTAGGCTGCTCATGTCTGTGAGCATGACTGATATATCAGTTTTATACTCCACAGAGTTTGTACACTTTCACCACGAGTCATGATTGTCGTTTGCCGAGGTGATCAGCCTCTTGACTCACTTCCAAGGAAAGTGAACAAGGATCACTACGAAGCTTTTCACCAATCATTCTAATAAGTAGCAGTCACTAATGTTTCAGTATCCCAAGTGTCATGGACACCTTCCTCCAAGAGTGACACACTTGATCCTAGTCCAACACTCACCTTGGTAGGATAAGGCCCATAAGTAGCATGGTACCCCCTCATGCCCTTTCGGTAAGCTACTAACAAACTAGAATAGATCAATATACTAAGCTAAGACCAGAGCCATGTAGTTCTCGTAGTTGTACTATAAGTCTTGGGTTGCCGCTATAAGATTCAGTCCTTATAGAGGGCAGACTAGAGCACCCAAAAAGGCCCAATGCTCTAGCCCCCTTCTGTCCGTGTTGCTAAAAAGCACATTTTAATCCATAGTTGCATATATCATTAATCAATATTATAGATCATTATAGTTGGTGATAGCAAACTATGCCAGTTTACCCGTATGCAAAACCCATAGGTAACAAGGATACAAGATATCAAAAGTATACTAGGTAAGGTCCTTAGGGATTCATCATATTAGACACATGCGTATGAAAGTGATTATAAGGTTATTAGGTAACAAGGGAACTAATGTTACACTTGCCTTCCAAAATCCTGGCCATGCAACATTCCAACTCTTGTAGATCTTCCTTGCATAGCTCCACTTCTAGCGATAGCATCAAGCGGCACAAGCATCTTAAAGAAACCAAGAAACAATACACCAAGCATTATCAAATAAGATATAAAGGTTTTAAAACATGTAGGGCTTGTAGCTACGAACGTATGAGTGCAAAAACTACTAAAAACGAAGATACGGTCTAAATAATGAAAGTTGGAAGGTTCGATAAATGATAGGAACAGAATAGGCAAGATGTGTGTGGGCTAACTTGGAATATTTGCAAAGCAATAGGATATATAGGTTCAATGTAGATGATTAGGGGCTTGTATGTAAGATGGACATGCGATTGATAAGAATGAAGTAAGCACACAAAGATCTCAGTGCTATATCACACGAGAAGACTATGCAAGCTTGACGAGAGGAAACATATACATGGCAATGGCAATGCAAGACTGAGATGGTACGGTGATAACTAAACTAAGGCGAGGCATCAAGATTGATCTTCGGTTATACGACATCACATGACAAAGATGGTGGTGGTGGTGGGGATAGCTTGAACTTGCGAACTGCATGGTGACCGTAGATTTAAGGTGGAAAGAGAGGTTACACATATGTCTCCTGTTCCAATTATTCCTTAGAGATATGAGGGAGTGCTTCTGTATATTTGTGGCATTTATTTTGAAACACATCATGGCCAACCAGTGCATTGAGGAAGTTGCTAGATCAACGAGGAATGCAATTACGATAATCTGTGCACCGGCTGAACATGTCCGGGGCCGGGTAGTGGCAGCTGTGGCAAACAAAAGGCAGAGCCACACTCAACTTATGGACTTGGAACTTGGTGGGATAATGTGCAACTAATAAACACATAGTCAACCAGAGGGCTCAACAAACCAGACAATGAATCAGCAGGGAACGCAGCGAAACGCTAGTGCACATGTACGTCGGACAGCGGAGGTTATGATCAGCAAGGGCAGCACAAAATGGTGATCTATTTTGTGGCGATGTTGAGCACTGTATGGAGTATGTGGGCAGCACAAAATGGTGATCTATTTTGTGGCGATGTTGAGCACTGTATGGAGTATGTGTAGGCAAAAGAGCTTGCCATTTTGAGGAATGGTTGGCTGGAAAACATGATTGTAAAAATGGGTGTGTGCTGCTGCAAGTAAAGTAGGGGCAGAAGGCACCGCGACATCAATATCTCGACCGTCATAGCACGAATGGCCGAACCAATTTTCTGAGTCGTGTGCAAGGATTAAATGCACAAGTTGCTTGAAGGGTCTGATTATTTGTATAATGGTTTAGTGGGAAACTGCGATCGCAACACTGGACTTTGTGGCTGTGGCATGGCTGGAGCAGCGAAGCACAGCAACATCAGTATCTCCAATGCAGAAGATCGTATGGATGATCCACCTTGTAAGGATATGTGCAGGTGTGTGGTACACATCATGGTCAAAGATCTTGATCACTATAGTGGTGAATCACTGGGAACGCACATGCCAACTGGCAGCAGCTTTCCTGCAAGGAAGAAGGGACTGCAAGAACAAAAGTGATGATATCTCTCTCAACTTGGACTCACTAGCAATGAAATTTTGTGGAGACATGTGCAGGTACATGAGGAATTTTCTAGGTCAAAGGATTTATCACAAAACTCAATGGATCAGTGGGGAACGCCATTGCCATCAGCTGTAGCATAGCTGGACGAGGAGACAGCAACGTGTAACGTGGCCAAACCTCACCGGAACTCGATGGATCTCAAGTTATGGCTATGAATTGCTGAGTGATAAGGTAAACCAGATGTATGAGAGTTAAAGCGGGTCTCACTTTGAGTTTAGCAGCAGCCGATGCACGATCGATGGCCGCCAGCGGTGATGATGGGTGGTGACACAACTTTTGTACGTGGGTGGTGGATGTGGCAGTGTTGCAGCTTGAGGAGACAGCAAGGCATGCTAGGGAAACATCCTCATGCTGATGTGGTGCTGCAGTAGTGCACGAGTTGATGGGGATGATGCCGCTGCGAAGATTGCCAGTGCCACAACTCATGTACTCCGTCCACGAAAGGAGCAGCGAGGGATCGTTTTGGGGACGTCCTGTGATACATGAGGAGATCAAGAGAGGGATGAGGAGCAGGAGATGGAACACACAGTGAGAGAAGGAAGGGAGGGTCGGCTTACTGCAGCAGAGGAGATCATCAGCCTTCATCAAAGGGGGCGACATCCACATGACTTGTACAGAGAAGGAACGACATCTGCTGCCATCTCCAATTAATGGCTTCACTGCTCGAGATGAGGATCGCAGCGGCAAAATAGAATTGCTGCCGTCAGAGGGATCCAATTTGGTGAAGAGGAAGGAGAGGGAGAGAGAGGAAGATGGAGGGGTGTCCATGGAGGTGGGAGGGGAGGAGATGGGGCGTCCTTCTGTTGTGTGCAGTGAGGGAGGAGGAGAGGAGAAGATGTGGCGGCTGTTTTCTGCATGCATTCATGCAATTGAATATGTGAGAAACCGATGGAGTAAAATGGGAATTAAGGGAGATGTGTGGCCAGGTGATTAAGGGGAGAACAAATGTGGCTTTTTTTGCATGAGAGGAAAAGGGAGGGGCCGGCATTGAGGAGGAGGGAGAGATTTTCACTGAGGGAGTGGAGGATGAGGCATAGTAGAAGAGATGGGCTGTTGTTTTAGCTTTAGCATGCATGCAATTGAAGAGCAAGAGAGAAATTGATGAGGAGACATTAGATCCTGATGTTTTTGCATGAGGAAGAGGAGAATGCGGCATAGGGAGGGAATATGCTGGCTGCTACTCATCTTTAACTTGCACAATTCAATAGAGAAATTGAAAGAGAGTTATGGTGCGGATTCCATGCATGATCAAAGAGGAGATGGCGCATGTTTTCATGGGAGAAAGAGAGAGTGCTCAGCCAAGAAGTGGGAGGCGAGAATGGTGTTGGGCTGTGTTGTGCTTGACACAAAGAAGAGGAAGAGAGAGGACTAAGTCCATCAGCGAAAAAAGGGCAAGTTGGGCTGCTATTCATGATAGAAATAGAGAGTGGGTCGGCATAGGCTTAACCCAAATTGAGATGAATTTGGGTTAGAAAACAAAACAACAAAGAAGAGAGATCGAACTTCATACCAATTGAGATTGATTTAGAGTTTGGTAAAAGAATGGAAGAGAAATGAACAGAAGACATGAGGTGACTAGGACTACTTAGGGTTTTCGAAACCTTGATCGGGGTTTAACACAAACCAAGGTTTTAGAGACTTAAAGTTGGATTTTGGGAGATATGACTTGGCTCAAACCCTAAATGCATTTGTAAACATTGAAATTCATTTTCCACACATAAACACAATGCAAATGCATGAAATGCATCAAACCATTAAATTGGTAACAAAAATTTTAGGAAACTCACATTTTCCACAATTTAGAATGTCAACCACTTAACTAAAGTTGGGAAATTTTAGAAAATAGTAAAAATCTTTAGGTTTGTTTTTAGTGTTTTCAAGTCACATCCCAAAATGACAATTTTGGGGTGTGATAGTTTTCCCACAAGCTTCCCCCTCCTCTGCCCTTAGCGGAGAAGGAGGAAGTTCCCTAATCCGAGTTGGAGAAAGCAGATGAACTCGAGAGTGACCTGTAGGATTATCACCGGAGAAGAGGGGTTACCTGTCAAGCATGCTTGGCGGCCTTTTTTTGGAGGCGGATCTAGCCCAGAGGGAACATGCGTCCCTGATGTACGACTCTCCCAATGCTGTGATTCTATCGGGGGAACCCATCGAGCCGATGATCGCACTTTAGGTGCTCATTGTAACCATCTAGGTGGAGCCGCTGAGTTCAAAGCTAAGAGACAATGAGAACTCGGTAAGGTGCCATTAGCTGATGCTCAATTGGCAGCTTGTTCCGATTTCGTGTAATCTATTATGCTTTCTAGGCTCATTAGAGGTATCATTCCAGGGCCCCTCTCAACAAGGTCCGGGTGAAGGGGATCAATCATGCGAAGGCATCCATCAGTAATGGTGAGATGTCTACACTTTAGGAGGAGTTGAGTGTCATTGTCCCCATGCCTCGCCCGAGCCATACTGGTCACGGTGCGTTAGGTTTGGGCATGCAGACGAGGAGACACAGGGCTGCAGTGGAGTTTGCGAGCACCACTAAGGGGGAAGGAGCCCTCAAGAGGAAGAAGAAGAAGTAGCGTGTTGGCGTTGCTTAACTCATTTCATATACCACCAACATTTATATAAAATTCACTAAAAACAACACCAACCCTAGAAATAGGACATAAAACTAAATTATTTCCACAAAGTTTTTGGTGTTTATAATGTTTTGTAGGACAAGCATGAAAACACATGAAAATGGGCCAAAAGGAGAAGAAATACACTCATCATACGATTTGGCCCAAGAAAAACAAAAAGAAAGAGAGAAAAGCCCACCTACCTGATCAACTTGGGCACAAAACTCATGGGGGAGCACTCCAGGCCCAGCCAATAGCCCACTTGCTAAAGGCGGTGGATAGGCTTGCAGGCCTAGATGCGGTCGTACTAGGGGTGTACCCGCACCCTTGCTACCTCAGCCTAGGCCTATCCTCCTTGTGGCGGTGCATTCAATGCCCCTAAGGTCAGTTGCGGTCGGGGATTGCCAAAAATACCTTGTCAAATTGACCTCCTCAAGCTATATAAAAAGAATACCACCTCCTCGACAAGGGCATCATACACACTTGAAGAGAAGAAGAAGAGCAAGCACCACTTCTACATTAGCTCCTAGCAAGAATGAAATAGGGAGTGAGAGAGGGGAAGAGTTGGAGGAATAGCGAAAGAGTCGGCTACCTCTACTTCTTGTACTAGGCAACTTGTACACATAGTGGAAGGAGTGCCAGGACTATTGGCTCCCTCTACACATGTACCTCTATGAATCAAGTACTACTTGGAGTGTAAGGTTCATGTTTATCTATAGTGGTGAGTTTCAACTTGAGTTAGCTTTGTTCACTAAATTCTTGTGGGTTCATCGTTCATCCTTATGGCGAATACTCTAGTAGAGGACTCCTAATAAAGATAGAACTTCCTGGCCAACGCTAGAGTAGTAACTAATAGCGTAGATGTGGTGTAGAAGCTATACATTACCTTCGTTTACCTTGTTCCCCATGGTTGAGGGGTAGACGACAGGTGGTGACAGCCCTGTCCATCCCAACTAATCCCCCACATTCGGGTTCAACGTAGATCTACAGGCCAGCCTTGCCTAGCAGACCAAGTGTGATCTAGTGCCCGAAGCAAGTTTCTAGTGGCTAAACTCTCATCATGTAGATTCTCTATCCATAGAAAAGCCTCACTACCCGAGTTATCCTTCTTCTTATCTTCTAGGGAGAACTAGCTAAGAAACCTTTAACATAGTTGTTCCTCATGGAAATACGATACCCTGCTTACCACTGGGTGAAGTACTACAATGGTACTTTCATGTGGTTGCGAACTTTTCTGCTTATGCTAAGAAATACCAACAAGCATTTCTGATGCCATTGCTAGGGAAGGGTTGTCGTTTTTGTCTCCAAACCTAGTTCACCCATGTATCCTTTGTTTTTACCTTTCTTTTCTTTTCACTCTTTTCTAATGGAGCAACGAACCATTCAAAACCTTTTTGCTCCTAAGGGCGAGTTTGTAGAACCACCACAATCATCGAAGTGAATCATAGCTTCCAATTATGAACTCTGCCCTGGCTTTATTACCATGGTTTGGGAATACACCTTCTTGAGATTAGATTATGAAAACCCCTATCATCAGTTAAGGGAATTTGAACAGCTTAGTGCTTGCCTAACCATTTTGGACGTGTCACAAGAAACACTACAGTTGTTTCCTTTCTCACTTGATGAGAGGGCGCAACAATGGTACGCCCACAATGTAGGGAAGGTAGATGAAGATTGGGAAGAACTAAGGAATAGATTCTATCTTGCGTTCTTCCCTATATCTTGAATCACTGCCCTACAACAAGAGATCCTCAACTTCCAACATAAAGAGAAGGAAACCACAGTGTAGCCTAGGACCGTTTTTGAATCCTATCAAGGTTACAACATTTTTGGTTAGGTCTTAGGAAGGAATCTGCTCTATAGCTCGACATAGCTATCAGAGGTTCATTTATCCACAAAACCACGATGGAAGGAGAAGCTCTCCTGAACCGCATTCTAGAGAACACTCCCTCTATAGAACCCCTCCATGTTGAGCCTGAGCCAAGCCATGAGTGTCGACGAAATCTGGTTAGTAGTCTACCGAGGGGTATGCCTATGGTAGTAGATGAATTGGTGGAGGTGCACGTGAGGAGACTAGATGGTGACATAGAACGCAAGAGACAACGATTAGATAGATTTGGGCCATTAGCTTGATGTAATACCCTATGTATTGTGTCCTTGTGGATTGTATTGCGTGTGTTCAGATAAAAATGAGGGGGTCCCTACACGCCTTATATAGCTTGGGGTAGGGTTAGAGATCGGTTATTTTCATTCTGATCAGTTTACAAGATAGGAAGTTATAGATCATACAACATCTATCATATCCAAGCAGATTTAGTAGATCACCGAAGATCTTCACGTTGCCTTGTGAAGCATGTCGTCCTCCGACATACTTCGCGTGGCATTGTCTTGTGAGATAGGCCTCGACCAGTGGCATGACCCGTGCATAGTCTTATGGGCTGGGCCTCCACTAGTGGCTCGGCCCACATGGAGCCTTATGGGTACTAGGGGTCATACCCCCATAGCTAGTCCTCAAGCACCTTGCATCCACTGAGCAACACCATCTTGCATCCATCCGAGCTATCCAACTTGCAGCAATCATTAGGATCAGTCTTTTGACTAGTTCAAATAGGGGCCGAGCTATTGAAGCAAGCATCCGGGTAGTTTAAACGAGTGTCTGAGCTATCAAAGTGGGTGTCCGAGCAGCTAAGATAGGCATCCGACTAGTTTAACTAGGTGTCAAGTTCGGACTCACTCGAAGTCATGGTTTCCCATAAGGATGTAAGGAGCTCAAGTAAAAATTTTGAAGTCTTGGTTAGTGAAGTGTACACATTTAAGTGCCAATTATGATGGTCCTGACGACGTGGTCATCAGGGCAGAGCATGGGCGGAGACTTGATGAAGTCAAAACACCATGAAGAAGAAAAAGTACATGGACTGCATGGTGCATTGTATACAATGTAGTCCCTGAGCCTGCTAGAAGATGATTAAGGAATCTTGTATCAAGGTCAAAGAAAA
Source organism: Miscanthus floridulus (assembly GCF_019320115.1). Taxonomy (NCBI): domain Eukaryota; kingdom Viridiplantae; phylum Streptophyta; class Magnoliopsida; order Poales; family Poaceae; genus Miscanthus; species Miscanthus floridulus. Next base: position 57,830,258 of record NC_089584.1, read on the forward strand.
ATGTGTAGTCCGCATTATTGCCAAAAGATCGAGTAATCCCGGAACCAATACATTCACCGCAAGGTGAAGTGTACACACTTAGTCCCCGAGCCTGCTGGAAGATGATGAAGAAATCTTGTAGTAGGGTCAAGGAAAAATATCTTGGCATAGATGCATAACAAATTCCATTGACCTAGCGCTGAGTCTGGAGATTTGTTTTGTTGTTCCGCATTCAACACGATTTAACGCCATGGCCCACCTTGCTCATTTGGCGGCCCATCAGCGTACAATGATTTCAAGAGGGAATACAGTGGGTCAGGTGCAGTTTCCCAAATCCCTAGAAGGCAAAGGGTTGGGGGTCGAACCGTTATAAAGTGCCGTAGCCCCGGTGCACATTCCCACCTTGCTCTCACCTCTTCATCTTCTTCCTTGTGCCCATACCACATCACCCAACAAATTGCTCTGCCATCTCAGCAACCGCAAGCTCATAATCTCCCACCATTCCTCAGATCGATGAGATGGCACCCAAGAGAAGCTGTAACAACTCGAGTAGGGCATCGTGTAAGCTTAATCGCACCAAGGAATGGGTGAGCTCCATCAACAATGAGGTGGCGCTCAACCAGTTGGTGGTGGACGGCATGTTGCAAGATAGGGTGACAACAGGATGGCATCCTGCTCATGGTGAGAGCTTTCCTACCCCCCACAGCGATGAATTGGTCGTGTTTGAAGATTATTTCTATCATGGATTTGGCATTCCGATCCATCCATTCCTCCATGGATTGATTAAGTATTATGCCATTAGTCTTTGCAATCTGGGCCTAAACTCTATCCTTCACGTTTCTATCTTCATCCATTTCTGCTAAGCCTATCTCGGCATTGTCCCACATTTTGATCTCTTCCACCACTTTTTCTGTTTGAAATCTTGTGGGGGATCTGGATCTAGGGTTGTGGGTAGTGCATACTTATAGCTATGGGATGGGATGGTTGGGCAGTACATCACTACCCCATTGAACACTAACATGAAGTATTAGGCATAGCGATGGTTCTACATGCCATAGGGGGAACATTATGTGTCATGCAACATTGATCAGATTCCCATGTGTTACGCCAGGTGGTCAGAGAGACCTAGTGCCATTGGAATGGAGTAGGTGAGGGAGCTCCTGGTGTTAATTGACCAAAGGAGAGTAGATGGGATCATAGTGGCAACAAACTTTACTTTTCGGTGATGCCAGCCCAGCAAGGAGAGGGCACAACCTACATATGAATTCTGGGGGGATACTGATAGGACCCGAGAGGTGCCCGAGTTGATTGACCAAGAGGAAGTCAAGTGGCGGGTTGGGGTGTTGTTCTACCTCATGGGGCACCACAAGGTTGACGACCAGCAGAGGGCCCTCAGTGTTGGAAGATTCTTTGTAGTAGTTTGGCCTAATTCCTTTTTGTTGCGATGTACTCATTCATGCTCTTGAAGATCCATGGGCAGGACCAAGCAGCATACTTCTCAACCATGCCATTGATGGACTGGCCGACGAGTGTTGATGCCTGGGCAAGCAGTCCCCAGTGTCGAGCCAGCTCAGAGGCTAGTGGGGACAACTCAGATGACAATGACGACGAATACAGAGGTGAGCAGACATCAGATGTCCATGAGAAACTTTGAGGAAAGCAGCTCGCTAGCGAGGAGCCATCCCTAAAGAGAAGGAAGACAAAGGGATCATCCTATTGAGAAGAGTGGCCAGTGAACATCGGCGCTCCCGCTCACCCTCAAAGATGACAAATGGTGGTTTCAAGCTTGTCGAATGATGATGGGTTGGCAGCACCACCATCTCTAAGGGCAGTGTCACCACCACTGGCCATGGTAGCTAGAGCGGAGACCCACGAGACACAATGGACATGGAAATCCATGGCCATGGCTATAGCAGAACCTACCAATTTATAAGAGCACAAGTACAATGGCAGCCCACAAGTGGTCACACATTCATACTTGAGCCCATATAAACCCAGTAGTCCATCGAGTACCACAAAGAGTATCAATTCAACCAACATAAAATGAAGATAGTACATGATTCAACATACATGTCACATGTTACATAAAGTTCACAAATACCATTCATCCATTAGAGTATGAATTAAAGTTATTATAAACCACGTTCAGGTAAGATAGTAGCAGAAGCAAATTAAAAGTTTGAAACCAACACCTACAACATTGTTTAAATATAGTGCCAGCTCATGATCACACTTCCACAAAAGCATAAGAGAGGGATTAATAAGAGATGCCTGCCTAGGGCTTACTCCTCATCCACGGCAGGACAGAAGCAGTTCTTGCAATAGCCATGATAAACTGTACCATCTACAACAATAGGAATAAAACCCTATGTATGAGAAGGTACTCAGTTATACTTACCCATCATAAACCAAAAATAAAGTGACTCCAAAGATTATGCAATGCTTTATAAGTGGAGCTAGCTGGATAACATTTTGCATAAAAAGCCACTAATTCAGCTCTCCATTTTATAATTCGGTCATCAAGTTAATTATAGCTATTCATGTATAGATTAGCAACTAACCTGTGCCAAACATGTGGTATATCATTTGGTAGCATAACAATAGTAACCATAGACAGTATAATAATTCCATGTTCATCATAACCATCATTCTATAATACAGTTACTATGATGTTGGAGCTAGCCAAGTTTCTCACTATCCGGGAGAGATGATGATTCAAATCGATTTCAACCAGCTAGGAATTTATTCCTAACACAAACCCAGGCAGACCAGATCAACGGTCACCTTTGGTACAACTTAGGTCCACATTTCACGGGTTCACCTAGTGCCGCACAATTAGGGACAACTAGCTATTAGGACATTCAGACCCGGCCTATCCTTGGGCTCACGTCTAGCTCCCCGCACATCCTTACTGCCATCTAGTGTGTGCACTCTAATAGAATGGGGCCTACCCTGAGTTGAGCTACTCAGCTTCATGGTTGGAACGAGTTATCCGGCTAGCTATATGAGAGGCATGCGTTCAATCTTGTCAAAAGTACCAACAATGGTACGGTCCTTAACTGGCACAGACGGAATCACATGAGTCAACCTACACATAGACTCCACTAGGCCTCCATTTACATTACACCATGGTTCTTTTCCATGATAGCAAATATAGCCAACCGTGCTTCGATATCCACCTATATCTCATAGGTGATAGGAAATCACCCGACTTCTACCGGTCTAAGCATGACTAAGAATATATTCGATCCTAGACCTATATAGGGTTAAAGGTATATTTATCTAGATAAGGTAGTTCTATGCATCAAGTGTTTCCGATTCAACTCTTATAACTTAATGCATCAAACATAAAGGACTCAAGTGATATTTTGTAAAACATGGGAGACTTAGAATGCTCCGGGGCTTGCCTTTGAGGAAAGAGGTTGGCCTATGATTCAGGTACTCAGGGAGGTCCTTAAGAGTTTGCTCCTCTTCTTCTAGAGCTATGGCCTGAGGTGTCTCCTATTGTTCCTCATCTTCTTCTTCGTTGAACTCCAAAAGAGTTATCCCTTCAGACGATCCTATATGCATGAGCATGAAATAAGATATCATGGATGCATATATAATGACATATATGATATGATATGGTGTGATGAATGCATCCTCATAAGTGTTCTCAATAGCATTGCATTACGGTGACAACAAGTTATATTTTCTTTTACTGAGTAGGTGCATATCTATTTTGTAGTAACTTAAACAAACACGTATGTAAATCATTTTGTGGACTAGTCTTCTGATAGAGCTTCTTTAGAAGATATGACTGATGAGCTGATTTCATCTTCATCAAAGTACTCTTCAAGGTTAAAAGAGTAGCTTGGAGCTAGAAGATTGAGTGCCTATATATATAAGAAAATCTTGATTAGGAGGACTGAATCATTCTATAATAAAATAAACGGTGAAGTGGATACAATACCTTTTCTATGGTAGTCACTATCTGGGAAGAGGGAGTAGCTGATGATGCACCAATGATATCTGGTTGAAGCGGCTCTAAACTTTTAGCATTGGTATCTACAAACATCAAGGAAGATCTTTAGCTCAGATTCGGTGCAGAAAGATAAACCAAGCATATAACTTTCTTACCATCAATTGTCTACTGGACTGAGGATTCAAGAGTCTAGATGATAGTGCCAATAGGATCACTATAAATAGGTGGACTATCGGACTCCTGCTCTTGCATGAATGTTTCCTTAGGGAGTGTCTGACATTGTAGATGATCAGAAAAAGGTGAAAACTGAATAAAAATCAAGATTTTTAAGAACAATGGCTTGGCGGCATCAAGGGGTGAAATGGAAGGACTTACATCTTCTGCTACCTTAGAAGCATCAGTTGTTTCAACTGAAATCAGCTCCTTTTGAGGATCAGCCGATCAAGGATCAGTCGATGTTGACTTGAATGCCTAGGACAAAGTTCCGCACCTAGAGCAGGTTGAGACACAATGGTTGATAACTGTGAAGAAAGGAATGGGATTAGAAGTTGAATATCACTTTGAGATGAGGGGTAATTGTTTTACCTAGGCAGCTAATGGTCTCGTTCTACGAAGTCTTTTCCTAGTAATAGTTTTTTGGGTTGTCCCTTGGGCTATCTTATGTTTTGAGGATTGATACGTTACGATTATAGGGGCAGCTTGAGTTTTCATAAGTTTCTTCAGTGTGGGCATAGTTGATCCTATCCTTGAGACTAGACATGGTGGTTGATAGTCTGTAGAATGCCCCTTCCTATCCAGGCTTAGGGGTTTGAATTTAGCATCCTAAAAAGGTCTATTAGAACAGTTGGCAGGAGAACTCAATTGAATAATTTTCTAAAAAGAATGGTAAGTTACCTCACTCTTAGAAACAAATTCTCCATCTAGAGCTATGCATCTAGGATGGATCAGCCCACAGAAGAGATGGGAGTGCCATTTTTGCCACCAAGAGTCAAAAAGGTTGGAAGAGAAGTTGACTGTTGTCTAGTTGTGCAAATAAAAAGAACAAAGATCTGATCCTAGTTGGAAAATTCTAGAGGCTTCCATTACTTCACTAATGTTCTCTCTTGGCCTTAGTATATCATTGAAGAATAGTTGAGGAGATAGTTGACCAAGACCTAACTGACGAGCTATAAATGAAAGGTTGTAGAACTCATTGGTTGGAAGGTTGCTTGGATGGAAGGAACCTGCAGACATTTTGCCATGGCCATGATGAAATTCAGCTGGAAGAACACAGGGCTTGATGAAGGAATTGAAGATTACAACCATCGTTTCTTCCGAATAGCCTGATTTAAATCAAAATTTGAATGAATGGGAAGATCAGCTCATTGTTCTCATCCTCATCATAGGGTAGCCAAGTTAGGATATCTACATCAAACTCTCTATAAAACTTTTTGAAGAGATGGCCAACATCGACGACAATTGTTATGGCCGATGCAGCTTCACCATAGCTCATGCACTGATGGGTTCTTTCTTCTTTGCCTCTATATTCCTATTCAAAGTTGGAGGAAGGAAAGGTTAGGTTCCTGAGATTAGGCCATATAGTCTTGTGCATACATAGGTTCAGCCATAGCTGTATCAACCACCAAGGGCCACTAATAGTATGCACTGGTTTATTCTTCAGTAATTGGGTAGCTACCCGATGCATCAGATGATAAGCAGCTCCTAACAGATACTTTCTAAGAGGAATATCCTTGCCCACTGCTAGATGCTCTACCATAAGTTTGTGATTATAAGCCAGACCACAAGATGACCCATAGAAGATGAATCTCTCTAACCACATGTTTAGAAAGGCCACATATTCTCTTTCGCTAATAGTTGATTTATCTCCAATAGGTTCAGAATATAGCTTGCCCATCTTGTGTAGTCTGATATTTTGGCTAATTTCTTGGATCTGGCACTTAAGAAGTCATAAGGCTACATCGATCCTGTTATTCTAAGGCCGGTCAGCATATAAACATCGGCCAAAGTGATGGTCATTGTGTCGTGACCAAAAACAAAGGCATTTAGGGTGTTGGACCAAAAATAAGATGTAGAAATCAGGAGTGAATCATTCCTCTCCATCCCAAACAACGATAGTGTCAAACATTGATTCAAATCATAAAGCTCCCAATCTCTAGCCTTTTTCTTGGATACCCTATGAAACTAGTCTCTCCATCCCCTAGGCATTTTGGGCCAGTTTCTGAAGGGAGTTTTGGTGTTCCAGGAGGATGAATCCACTATAGATTGTTTGAAGGGGAATTTGGTTGGTTTCTTGATGGATAAAATCAGATGGATCAGGGTCACCCATAGGCCTAGGAAAATAGACATTGGGGGCAATAGCCGATGGAATCAAGATTTTGTTCCTAATTTCTTAGAAATCAGATAAAATAAATTTGAGAGGAAAGGGAAATGCAGGGTAGCAGTCGATTCTTAGAAAGTGGGAACTTGGAAGCATACCTTTGGGACATGGTCACTGGTCGCCATTGCAGTCCAAATAGATTTGAATTTGAGGAAGATCGCTTGAGTAAAAGCTTGACAAGGCAAAGAATTTTCTAGGGTTGAGGCTTTGGCAATGGTGTTGTTGGCTGTTAAGATTTGATCAAGAAAAAAGGGGAAAGCAAATGGGCCAAGTGAGTTGGAAAAGATACTGTTGGGATATTATATAAGACTCGAAACCGAGAAATCAGGAGTCATCCGTATATCTCGCAATAAAACAGTTGCGATGTGGTAAATAGGTAAATAGGAATTTTGGAATAAAATCATTTTTATCCCAAAATTGGAGGGCATGTGTTTACACCAAAATTTGGGAAGAAGAACGTGGGAACTCGAAGCTTCCAATATTGTGTCAATCAAGGAATCAATTGAATAAGGATCAATATCTGCTAATTTAGATACAACACTAGAATCGGCTCTCTGCGAATGACGTCAGCAGATAACAACAATGATCTACGGTTGGCGTCGGGGAATACATGTCAGACTCTACAAAAAGGGAAAGATTGGGGTCCAAGTTATCTTAAGTTAGGAATGTTTTCTTTTATACCAAAGATTGTAAGGAGTCGTACTTAAGTAGGATTCATGCTTAGGATCCAGGTATAAATATTGGACCCTGGCTATTGTAAAAGGACATCCAATCAGTCAATACAAATTACGTTTTTTGGCTCTGTGCTAACCCTCAGGAGTAGGAGTAGTGTAGATCTCGATGAGTTCTTCAACAAATAGGGCTGCATCGATTCGGCCAACCTCTGGCTTGTTTGTAAGTCCATCATGGCTTATACTTTGGTTTGTAAGGCTGCATCGGTTGAGTTCGACCTCCAATGCGAGCTCTAGTATAAGCTAGTTATCGATATTTATCTAGTTCAAGTACAGCTGCATCAGGATAAGTTCGACCTCCACTGCTTTTATTAGATTAAGGTCAAGTTATCGGCTCTACCTAAGGGTGGCGTCCTTCGGGTAGACTCGTTAAGTTACCGATCTTGCTGATGTTTTTACTATCAATAGTTTTTCAAGCAACATCAACCTGCCTGCTCAAGATCAAACCAGATCAGCCTCATATCCTTTTAGTCCATCATTTGCTTTGGGACAATACGATATTTCTTATTTTGAGCGACAGGTTACGTTTTATTGGTTGGTTTACCACGATCTTGATCATGCATAGTACATGGTTAAGGCGCGTATGATCTTGAAGAGGTTTGCTGGCTAGTTAAATCTGGTCTATAGTTCGCTATTATGGCTTTAATGGTCCGGTCAATCTCCACTGATGGCACTTTAGATTGGAGGATGCTAGTTGGTAGATTTGTTCCCGATCAAGCATGACCTTAGCTGTTTGCTATGCCTGCATCGGCCAAATAGTCGATCGCCTGTACTTTAATGCTCAAAGTATGTCTTCATGATCCTGTTAAATATGAGTAGATCCAGTTTTCTTTAAAGATTTAATCTATTATATTTATTATGGCTGCCATCGATCCGGTCGAACCCCACTGTTAAAGATGATAGGTTAGGTTTTAGGAGTTGATAGGTTTGCTTGTATTGAATAGTCGATTGTTCACATGTTGTGACCCTTTTTCTACTAGAATCAGCTCTTTTAGCTGATTCGCCTGTGCCTTCAAAGATATAGCATGTCTCTCAGAAACTTGTCAAGGTATGGATGGTTTTGTGAATTCTTTGGCTTTAGTTTGTTGCTATCATCATAGCTACATTGATCTGGTCGAACTTCACTATTGATGATAGCGGATTAGATTCAAAGCAACTGTAGAACTGTTCCTACTAGACAGTCGATTTGTTTGCATGTTGTATCCTTTCTCGTCAGACTCATTGGCTCAATGCTTCATACTGGTTATATTTTGTCTAGCTGATGATTTTACTTACATCTGTGTGCACCATATTCATCATCATAAAAATAATCACAACCTGCGAGCGTTACAGTCCTTAACAACCAATTTTCTTCTTATGCCAGCTATTCGATCGATTTTCCTCGTCTGGCTGTTGGCCCACTGGATCACTGGTGTTGCCGACCACTCACCAGCGCTGCCGACCATGACTAACTTTGTCCAACCACACACTATGACTAGAGGGAGGGACAATGATAGTTTGTGGTCGGCATCACTAGTGCAGTGCTCGGCAACATTAGTGAGTGGTTGGACATCTCTATGCTAAAGATCTAGTGGGGTAATATTGGCTGCTCCCGAAGCGGCACACTTGGAACTGTCTGGGCAAGACCAACATGTTCCGCCTAAAATTATTGATAAACTTTCTCTCCTTGTCAATTGTAGGTCAAATTGACTAGCACGCCCTTGGGAGGAATTCATAGGGTCGACTGGTCCTGTGTTGAAGCCAAGCAGATCTCCAGCATTGCTCCATCAAGTAGATCCTTCTGGCTTGCTATGTGCTCGGCGCATCGACATGTTTTTGCGCCGACACATGAATATAAACATTGTTCCATTTATCATTCTATATGTGTCTAGGGTGTTTTCATGACCTCACAACCATCTCATACATTGGTCATACATGATTACAAGCAAAAGCATATATATAATCAACATTTTCATGTGACAATGTATAAGAATGAGATGAAATTTCATATGCTCATGTTCATGAATGCTTGGATGATGCTTGTGATCATGAAATGTAGGTACCAAATGCAAAGCTAACACTAGGTGTTACAATGGCGCCCGGTGGTGTTCGAGTGTCGTTAGTGGCAATGACTCATGTGGCATCAACATCGATAGCCCAAACAACTACTAAAAACCTTAAGATCACAATCGCACCCCTTGTGGTAACATCGTAGGTGGCCACCACAGACCCCGAAACCGCACGAACGACTCAGGCGGTAGTAGTGGAGTCACCGAGCGGTTTGGGTGGTGGGCCGATAGGTAGCAGGCAGGGGCACTGGTTCTGAGCTGCTCAATGGGAGTCATAGTTTTAAGTACCTTCATTACTTGCTATGTTGCTTCAGTATAGTAGTTTGATTCTTTAACGTATTGTCGCTTGTTGAAGCACAGAGTCGATAGAGGAACTACAACCATTGGCTACTAGCGATGAAAGGTGCATGGGGGAGCCTGTGGCTCCCCTTGCACAGACAAGAGTAGATCTAGTTGCCCCTACCTCAAAACAATCAACGTTTATAGGGGTGACTAGCCCTACTATAGCAGAGCCCTCAATAGCGGGACCGGCATCACTTGGCAGTGGGTTGCACGACGATGGTGATCCTGGTGCGGATGAGATGTGGGGTGCGGCGACAATGTCAACTAGCCTTGCTGCAGCAAGTACAGAGCCTATAGGTGATGTGCCGAGTAGTGCGATGCGAGGCCCACCTATGGTTGTTGGGCAAGTAGCGGTGATAGTGTAGGTGGCGCTTGGACACCTTGTCCAAACATGGCAGCAATTATGGAGCCCATAGGTGGCCACCTTTGAGGTCAAAGAGATAGTGCGGGAGCCCACCCCACCCCCAACTTCTCTGCATGGTCATTCAGCGCGGCGAAGAGTTCATGTTAATGATCGGTCGTATTTTGGTAAGCTTGAACCTTCATCAATGATTGATGTCAATGATTAGCCAATTTGTCCCTTGAAGAGTGTAGTCTATTAATCTATTTGTCCTCTACAGAATGTGATAAAGGTGTCCGAGCAGCGCCGATGGCAACTAGAGGAGATGACTCTAGTACTGGAGGAGAATAAGGGTTTGAGAACATCAGTGAATGACCTCTAGGCGCGCCTGCTCTGAGAGCACCACTGTAGGGAGGACCTAGAGGTGAAGGTTCTGGTGTTGGAGAAGGAGCGTCAGTAAATGGAGGCTGAGGGCCAAGCAGCTTGGCTGTAGCGCTGATCTAGAAAAAGGTTTGGCTCAGAATTTTGCAATGCTGTGATTTAGTGCTATGGCATGTCTATGTGCTATGTGCAGCATTGGAGATGGAGCTTGGCCTATCCCAGGAAGTTGTCAGCCAGCTTCTGGAGCCAAAGGAGAAAGCAGAGGAGAGGGCTAAGAAGGCCATTGAAGACCTTTGCCATGAGTGTTTTTTCATGTAGTTTTAACTTGTGTGGCCTTAGGCATGCTTTTAACAAATAGCTATGTTGTTTGTAGAGTATCGACATCAGTCACAAGCATAATTCCAAGTGCCCGTGGAGTAGGTAAAGACTCAAGATGATAAGCTAGACACTGATGATAGCAAGGATCTAGCCTATGCTAGACTATGTCAGTCTAGAGTAGCCCGAGGGATGACGACTATCCATTGATGGGGCAGCACTGAATCGGTCATGGATCATTGCCAAATGGTGTGGATAGACTTCAAGGAGTTTGTGCGCAGCGTGACCTAAAGAGCAATCGTCCACTGCACTTGCACATCTAAAGTCTCATTACCCTTTGGTGGATCTCTAGCGGGTGGCGATCGGATATGTGTAGGGCATGAAAGCAGATAAGATCACCAAGCTAGGAGGACTGACATAGAGGAGCCTGCAAAGAGGTTGGCCAAAGATATCGAGCAGTTTGGTGAGTGGGAGAGCAGTGCTTGGTAGAGTTTTTAGAAAAAAAAACTCCTATTGAATATCTGGTGATGTTTGTTGAACACTTGCAGTTATGATATGTTTGTGTTTATATTTGATATAAACCATCTGAATAGAAGTGTATAGCTAAGTCCCTAGCCTTAGCTAGCAGTGTTAACCGTAACGCGCGACACAGGGACCATGTGTGTGTGGGAAGAAATAGGGCAGTCACTATGGAACCACTATCGACCACCCATGACGCAAAGGGTGGACTCTCATGCAAGTGTAGGGAGAGGTCGGAGATAGGGTCATCTCTAGAGGCATTCGAGCATCAATGTGTTTGTTCAGGTATTTGCAGTGGAATGTAGGTGGCATAACGTCTTTAAGACCTTGAGCGTAGAATTAGAAGCACTCAGCATGGAGAGAACAATATGGAGAGACGTCAGTGTAAAAAACTTTATTGAATACTCAAATATTAAAGGTACATACCTTTTGGAGCAAATGCTTCAAGGGTATAAACATCTAAGTAGGTCGATGTGCTAAGAATTTGGGACATCCCTCTCATGCATGTCACATAGTCTATAGGAACCTAGTTGGGTGACCGCCTTGATGATGAAGGGGTCTTCCCAAGGTGAAGAGAGCTTGTGCATCCCATCTATCTTCTGTTTCCTATAGAGTACTAAATCTTCGACCATGAAGAATCGGTTGTTGACATTGCAGGTTGTTGTATCTATGCAGGCAGTCAAGGTATTTTGCTATTTGAATATGGGTGACTAGACATTCCTCTTCTAGGTTGTCTAGTTCAACAAGCCAAGCCTGGTCGAAGTTCTTCTCATTGTAGTTCTCCACCCTGGGAGCTTGGAAGGCGACTGTCAGTAGGCGGTATGGCCTTAGAGCCAAAAACCATAAAGTATGGGGAGACACCGATGTTACAACTAGGCTAGGGTCCTTAGTCTCTAGACCACTGGCTAGTAGTTCCCTTGAGCCATTTTCCTAGGTGCTTATGTTCCTTATCATGGAGTTATTTCTTTAATGCATCCAGGATCATGCCAGTTGGCGTGCTTGACTTGGCCATTGGCCCTTGGGTGTGCCCTAGAGACATACTTGACTTGAGATGCATCTATCATCATAAAAATCCTAGAAGTCACTAATGGTGAACGTGGACCAAAGGTCGGTGATGATGCTGTTCAGGCAGACCGAATTGGTGGATGATGTCGTCAAGCAGCTCGGCTACTTTCTTTGCTTAGCCTGGACTAGGGGTTTGTATTCGATCCACTTGGTGAATTTGTTCAATGCAGACATAGACCCAACAGAAACCTCCCAATGTAGGCTTGAATGGTCCAATCATATCCAGACCCTAGCATGTAAAGGGCCACTGATGCAGGGGATCATTTGCAAGACTTGAGCCAGGATGTGGATTTGTTTCGCAAAGAACTAGGCAGTTCTCACATTGGTGAATGAGGGCTTCAACATCACCCATGGTGGAAGGCCAATAGAAGCTAACTTAGAAAGCCTTTTCGACTAGTGTTCTAGAGGTTGCATGGTTGCCCTAGGTGCCGGTGTGGATCTCATTGAGTATCTTCTCGCTATGTGGTAGACATCGAAGTAGTGGCAGAGCTTCTAGGATGTGACAAAGATGGCATATAGTAGCTTCTAGACTTGTGGGAAGCGAGTCGTAGACTCGTTTAAGACCTTGCTAATGAAGTAGACTAGGCGCTAGACTTTATATGCGTGGCTAGCCTCTTCTCGCTCAATGACGATGGCGATGCTGACTACCCATTTGGTCGCTGCGATGTAGATTAGCACGGGCTCATCCTTTTTGTTGGTGGTCATGATCGGAGGTGTGGTGAGGAACTGCTTGAGCTCAGCGAATGCCTTATCAGTGTCCTCTGACCAAACGAATTTCTCTTGAGATTTAAGTAGCTTGAAGAAGGGGAGTTCCTTTTCGCCCAAGCAGGATATGAAATAACTTAAAGCCGCCATGCACCCTATTAGCTTCTAGACGCCTTTGACGTAGGTTGGTGGCTTCATGTTGGTCACCGCCACTATCTTCTCTAGGTTAGCTTCGATGCCAGCAGTGACTGACGATGTTGCCTAGCAGTATACCGGATGGACCAGCAAAAATACACTTGGTGGGATTTAGCTTCCATTGGTACACATTCAGTGCTTTAAAAACTTCGATGAGGTTAGCGATGAGGGTGTCGACAATCCTAGACTTAACTACCACATCATCGATGGATAGCTCTTTGATAAGTCGCACCCATGTTTTTGAGTCCGAAGGACATGGTGAAAGGTCCTAATATGGCTAGAGGGGGGGGTGAATAGCCTATTTAAAAATCTACAAATCAACTAGAGCAATTTGATTAGTATGACAAATAGCATAATGCAAACTTGCTCTAGCTCTACAAGGGTTGCAAGCCACCTATCCAACAATTCTAGTTGCAATGATTACTTAGGCACACAAACTTGCTATGTAATTACTCACTAAGAGCTCTCAACCTTGCTACTCTAAAGAGCTCAACTAGATGAAAATAAATAATAAAGCAAGCTCTCAATTCTAATTACACTAAAGAGCTTATGTCAACTAGTTTGCAAGAATGTAAATAAGTGAGTAGAGTGATTATACCGACGTGTAGGGGATGAACCAATCACAAGATGAATATATAGCCAATCACCGGGAGAATGCCAAAGACAAGAGACAATCAATTTTCTCCCGAGGTTCACGTGCTTGCCAACACGCTACGTCCCCGTTGTGTCGACCAACACTTGGTGGTTTAGCGGCTAAGAGGTGTTTCACAAACCTTGTCCACACGATTGGACACCGCAAGAACCGACCCACAAGTGAGGTAACTCAATGACACAAGCAATTTACTAGAGTTACCTTTCGGCGCTCCGCCGGGGAAGGTACAACTCCCCTCACAATCACCGAAGGCGGCCACGAACAATCACCAACTCGTGCCGATCCTTCACCGCTGCTCCAATCGTCTAGGTGGTGGCAACCACCAAGAGAAACAAGCGAAATCCGCAGCGCAACACGAATACCAAGTGCCAATAGATGCAATCACTCAAGCAATGCACTTGGATTCTCTCCCAATCTCACAAAGATGATGAATCAATGATGGAGATGAGTGGGAGGGCTTTGGCTAAGCTCATAAGGATGTTATGTCAATGAAAATGTGCAAGAGTTCTCCCTTGAGCAGGCCATGGGGCTATAAATAGAGCCCCCATCAAATAGAGCCGTTATACCCCTTCACTGGGCAAAACGCGCTCTGACCGGACACTCCGGTCATACTGACCGGACGCTGGCCCTCAGCGTCCGGTCGCCCGATGGATGCCACGCGTCACCAGCTTCAGACACTGTTCGTCAGATTTCAACGGCTACGAAGCTGACCGGATGCTCCGGTCAAAACTGATCGGACGCTGAAGCCCCAGCGTCTGGTCGTTTCCAATAAGCTCCCCAAGGCATGCTTTTTTGACCGGACACGTCCGGTCCACCTTGACCGGACACAGACCAGTGTCCGGTGCTCAAGCTTAGCGACTATGCCGTCTGACAGCTCGACCGGACGCAGCCCTTCAGCGTCCGGTCGCTGAGTGACCTAGCGTCCAGTTAGTAGACCGACGCCAGCATCATTTCGACCAACTCCATTTCAACTCTAACTTCTTCACCCTTGCTCAAGTGTGCCAACCACCAAGAATTTTGCATCCAGCGCAATAGAAAATAGGCATTTCATTTTCCCGAAAGCGCCGAATCCCGCCGAGCTTGTGCACATGTGTTAGCATATTTTCACAAATATTTTCAAGGGTGTTAGCACTCCACTAGATCCTAAATGCATATGCAATGAGTTAGAGCATCTAGTGGCACTTTGATAACCGCATTCCGATACGAGTTTCACTCCTCTTAATAGTACGGCTATCTATCCTAAATGTGATCACACTCACTAAGTGTCTTGATCACTAAAACAAAATGGCTCCTACATTTTATACCTTTGCCTTGAGCCTTTTGTTTTTCTCTTTCTTCTTTTCCAAGTTCAAGCATTTGATCATCACCATGCTATCACCATTGTCATGATCTTCGTCATTGCTTCATCACTTGGAGTAGTGCTACCTATCTCATAATCACTTTGATAAACTAGGTTAGCACTTAGGGTTTCATCAATTAACCAAAACCAAACTAGAGCTTTCACATGGTCGTGTAGCAGTAGGCACTGAAGGGCAAGATGAATGATGTCTTGATCTGGTCTTCTTCCTTGAGCGTGATCTGGTGATAACTAGAGTAGCAATCTAGAAAGCATAGGAGCTCACAACTAGCTATAGAATCTATGACCTCACCGATGTGAGGTAAGCCAAAGGGGTCTTTAGAGCAGTGTTTGTTGAGATTGGTGTAATCAACACACATTCTCAATTCTTTATTCTTTTTTCTTACAAGAACCAGGTTGGCAAGCCAGTTCAGATGGTACACCTCTTTTATGAAACTAGCGGCTAAAAGCTAGGTTATTACTACACTAATAGCCTCCTTTTTGTCTAGCACAAATCATCGAAGCTTCTACTTGATGGGCTTTGCAGTCGCTGAGACATTTAAGGAGTGCTCAATCATCTCCCTTGGCACACTGAGCATGTCCATAGGTTTCCAAGCGAACACATCAACATGCTCCCATAGGAAGCTAACGAGCATGTCTTCCTATTTAGGATTGAGGTCGGCCCTGATCCGAGCAGTCTTGGATTGGTCGCCAGGGATGAGGACCACTTCCTTGAACTCAGTACACTTGGTTGAAGCTCAAGCGACCTCTAGAGTGGGGATCTCTAGGTCCTCTAGAGGGATCACCTGCTGAAGTCATGATGCAGTCCTACATACCGATGGAGATGTTAGTTGCCTCGGCAAGCGTGAAGCTTTCCTTGTCACAATTGTAGGTGACATTGAGGTTGGCGCATAGGGAGAGGACCCCCTGCTCTATCAGCTTCTTTAACACTAGGTATGTATAGTGTGGCATAGCCATGAACTTGGCAAGAGTTAGTTGCCCAAGGATGGCATGGTACGTCATGTTAAAGTCAGCTATGAGCAAGTTGATGTAGTGGACACGGAAGTGCTTCACGGTGCTGAACTAGTCCGGCAGTATAATCTAACCCAATGGAAGGGACGTCTTCCCAGGAATGATTCCCTAGAATAGAGAGTCCATAGGGGTGAGGTCTTCCTTTTTGAGGCCAAGCTCCTCCAAAGAATGTTGAGGGTGCTCCCTCCACCAATGAGGACCTTCTAGAAGCTCATGTCCTTGATTATGGGATCTAGGATGAGTTGGAAACATCCTAGGTATGGGATGTCCAACCACTGATCAACCCTAGAGAAGGTGATTAGGTGCTTCGACCAGTTGAGATACTTCAGATCAGAGATGGGGCCATCATATGTAGTGATTGACATGACACATTGAGCTACTGAGCTTCTACTCTCGCTTGTCTTTGGAGATAGCCCTCCCACCAAAGATGGTAGCAACAGTCTTAGTGGGATCCTGGTATGTAGGGCCCTTGTTCTTGCCTTAGTCTCCACCTTGACCATCTTCGGTCTCATCATCGTTGCACTGCTGCTTCTTTGATGGTCCTCCTCGAGTGCAGTCTTCAGGCCCCTGCATTCCTGCATGGTGTGCTTGGTATCCTTGTGGATAGGGCATGAGCCATCCAGTAGCTTGGCAAAATCTGCTTCATAGGTGTGCTTGACACGGGTGTTGATGGAGGTATAAGGTCAGCGATGGTAGCTTTGTCTACCTCTCAAGCTCTCTAGATGATCGTCACACCTTGGGTCATGGTCATCATGACGATGATCATGATCATCATGATGGTCATGACTATCGCGATGGCGATCATGATCATCATAACGTCTATCTTCGTGGTGAGTAGAGTGGGCAGCCCATTCGGCTTCTTCAGCATCGGCATTTCCATTTGCTGTTTGAATCAGCTCACCAATGGTGGTAGGCCTCTTGCAATACAGCTTGCCATGAAGCTACTTATGTCTAAGCCCTTGGGTAAAGGCAGCGATGGCCTCGACATTGGTGATATTGGGGACAAAGTTTCTTATCTCTGAGAAATGCCTGATGAAGTCACACAGAGATTCACTAGAGGACTAATAAAGCTTTCCTAGGTCATACTTGGTGCCAGGCTGCTTGCATGTTACCATGTAGTTGTCGGTGAAGACTTTCTTAAGGTCGTCCCAAGATTGGATGGAGTTCTCCTACAAGCTAAGGAGCCAATTATTTGCAGACCAGGTTAAGCATGATAGGAAGGTAGTCTACCATGACATCCTTGTCTTCGCTCGTGGCTTTTACGATGATCTCATATAGAGTTAGCCACTGAGTGGGGATTGGCCTTTCTGTCATAGGTATTGATACCAATGACCCTAAAGACCATCGGCCACCGGACTGGCTCGAAGCCTCTCTATAAAGGGGTGAAGTCTCAATGTGTCGGTGGGGGGTGGTGCTTGGCGAGCAGCGAATCTTTCGTGTTTAGTGTCGAATCACTGGTAATGCTCCATCTCTACTTCATAACGTGCGGACCTGCTCTTTTCGATGTGTCCATGTGCATCCACACTGTCGTTAAGGTGATCGCGATGGTTCGGAGGAGAGGGTTGATTGATCTCTTGGTGGCAGTTGCTGCCCCGACCTCCCTAGGGACATGGTGGGCAGGGCGTCTTGGAGCTAATAGGCTTCATAGTTGCCCCTAGATCCTCTATAGAGGTAGGGGCCTCTAGCCTGAGGTAATGGAGCGTCGATGCCAGGATGTTGGCCTCTTCCATTGTGGAGGGAGCGATGGCTATGAGCCAACGTGATGGAGTAAGGTGGTGCATCATTCTGGAACCTGTTGACCTAGACTTGTGTAGCTATGATGTGCACATGACCTTCTTTACCTCTAGTGTGTGAGGGAGTTTGTTGAGCTCATTGAAAGCGATAGCGAGATTAGCGCTTAGAGTCTAGGTAGACTTGGTGGTCACTGACCATGTCAAATGCCTCTTCTAGATAGCGTTGATGGTTGGGCAGGCTGTGACCATCTTCGTCGCCCTCAGGGGCCACTTCTTTGTCTCAGTGACGTTGGCGATCACCATTCTTTGCTAGACGAATGTCATGCTCTTCAGCAGTTTCACCCTCCTTGGTAACACTATCATGGCTAACATGGAAAATCATGCCCTCGAACAGCAATGGGAAAGTAGGGTAGCTTGACAGGGTCCTGGTCGAGCCCTCGAATGAATCTTTGGGGCTTTGGTCCATGACGTGGTGAAGAGATTTGATCAAAAGAGGGGAATCCCCCGAGAGCTAAGAAATGGCCACCATGTTGACCGCAGGCGTAGGTTGACCGGAGTCAGTTGGGTCGATCACATAGAGGTCAGTGATATGATTGCGCTCAACATGGTCGGCGATGAGGTGATGGACAACATTCGGATACACAGATCATGCACCCTCTAGCCCAAAGGGGTAATGCCTTAGTGGGTTCTCCAAGCGAAGGCCGGTGGCAGGAAGTGGTCGACGCCGCACTATAACGTCCCGCCTCTATGAGGCTAGGCCCGCTTACATCTAGTAGCATTTCTAGGACATAGACTGCCCTCACAGACCCACACAAGTCTTTTCTGCGCACTTTGTCCTCACTCGTGCGCACCCGGGAAAGATTTCTCGATCGTTCACCCATCTTGAAATTGTTCTAGACCAAGCACGCTTAACCTCAGAGTTCTTTAGAGATGGGCTTCTAGAAAAGAAGTTGCAACTTGCTGGTATGAGTATCCTATTAATCCTATTAAGCCCTGGGCCAGGATGTTACATCCTCACCGCCTTAAGAGACTGACGTCCTCGTTGGTCAATCCCAAGCCAGGAACATCCCCTCTTGGCCACATTTGTGTGTCTAGTGCCAGCGCATGTGCCATGCTATATGACCACTCTAGGACCACTCTAGCCATGCACACCATGCCTGCGCAACTATGACACACGCGCCTATGAAACCACGAGAGTCGGCTCTAATACCATTCTGTAATGTCTCACCTCTATGAGGCTAGGCCCGCTTACATCTAGTAGCTTTTCTAGGACATAGACTACCCTAACAGACCCACACAAGTCTTTTCTACGCACTTTGTCCTCACTCGTGTGCACTCGGGAAAGATTTCCTGATCGGTCACCCATCTTGAAATTGCTCTAGGCCAAGCACGCTTAACCTCAGAGTTCTTTAGAGATGGGCTTCCGAAAAAGAAGTTGGAACTTGTTGGTATGAGTATCCTATTAATCCTGTTAAGCCCTGGGTCGGGATGTTACATGCACCGTGCACCCTTCTAGAGTAGCTGTGATCACCAGATTAGAATCTATATGCCTTGCGCGGTGTGGCCGAGCAGGTTGCTTGGTCACTGTGGCTTGGTGATTTTGGAGCACAGGAAAATCATCGCTCGCTCTAGATCGATCTAGGATCGAATCTATGAGGAGCTAGTATTCTGTTAGGCGATCTATGACCCAATTGATGGATGTGATCTGGCCATCATTGTTGATGGATCTCCTGATCTAGCAACGTGGCACTAGGACCAAAGTTGTCATTGCTAGTGTCAGCACAATCAGCATAGGGTGGTCTTGCACCGCCTCCATGATCTCCTAGTGGCCATCGAGGCCAATGACCCTGGTCATGGATCTGACCGTGAAGATCTAGCCTAGCTTGAGGGGGCCATGGAGCTTGGGAAGGTGACCATCTGGTTCACCATGGATTCAGCATGCACACTCTGTACTTGGCATGCCACTATCGACAATATCTAGCCGACAGTCTACCGAGGGGTATGCCTATGGTAGTAGATGAATCGGTGGAGGGGTATGCATGAGACCGGATCATGACATAGAATGCAAGAGACAACGATTAGATAGGTTCGATGCCATCGGCTTGATGTAATACCCTATCTCTTATGTCCTTGTGGATTGTATTGCGTGTGTTCAGATGAAAATGAGGGGGGTCCCTGTCGATAAAAGATGCTTGGCAGTCCACCAAGGGGTATCTCACGATGATAGATT
This sequence comes from Miscanthus floridulus, assembly GCF_019320115.1. NCBI lineage: Eukaryota > Viridiplantae > Streptophyta > Magnoliopsida > Poales > Poaceae > Miscanthus > Miscanthus floridulus. The sequence goes on from NC_089584.1 coordinate 57,850,202, forward strand.
TGTCGGTGGAGGTGCGCGTGATTAGGAACTAGATGGTGACACAGGGCGCAGAGACAACGATTTAGACAGGTTCAGGCCGTCTGATCGACATAATACCCTACGTCCTATGTCTTTGTTGTATTGTATTGTGATGTAGTAGATAGATCTTGTCCGCTAGGGGACCCCTGCCTCTCCTTATATAGTCTAGAGGGATGGGGTTATAAGTAAAGTATCCTATTTGGTACTATACAATGTCTTGCGGTGCACACCGAGTAGCGCCGTGCATGTCTTGATCTTGTGGGCCGAGCCACCTCTGATGGTGCGGCCCATATCTTGTCTTGTGGATACCAAGGGCCAAACCCCCATAGCTAGTCCCCGAGCCTAATAGTAGGTGACGTAGTCGCGTGGTGCCAGGGTCAGAAAGTAGAAGGCCAGCTGAGCAGGCAGCCAGTCCCCGGGCATAGCCTCGAGATGAGAATAAGCACATTCACCGCAAGGTGAAGTGTGCCCACTTAGTCCCCGAGCCTGCTAGAAGATGAAGAATGAATCTTGTAGCAGGGTCAAAGAAGTCTAAAAGCTTGTTGATGTCATCTAATATGCGCGTATCAAGACGCTAGATGTGTTGCCTAAGATCAGCACCCTAATCCAAACAGCATGTAGCAGCTTGATAGCACACCAACAAGACATAGCAAGATCCGACCACCAAGGGAGCACCAAGGAGTGAGGAGTCCTCGATGTCGCTAGCGATGTTCGAGCACTGAGGAATGAGGAGTCCCTAGCGTCGCTGGCGATGATCGAGCACCAAGGAGCGAGGAGTCCCCAGCATTGCTGGTGATGTCCAAGCACCGAGGAGCGAGGAGTCCCCGGTGTCGCTGGTGATGTCCGAGCACCAAGGAGCTAGGAGTCCCCAGCATAGGCGGCGATGTTCGAGCATCGAGGAGTCCTCGGCGTAGGTGGTGATGTCCAAACACCGAGGAGCGAGGAGTCCCCGACATCGTTGGCGATGTCTAAGCACCGAGGAGTGAGGAGTCCCCGGCGTCGCTTGTAATGACCGAGCACCGAGGAGCGAGGAGTCTTTGGCGTCACTAGCGATGACCAAGCACCGAGGAGTGAGGAGCCCCCGGTGTCACTAGCGATGTCCGAGCACTAAGGATTCCTTGGCGTAGGCGGCGATGTCCAAGCACCGAGGAGCGAGGAGTCCACGGTGTCGCTAGCGATGTCTAAGCACTGAGGAGCGAGGAGTCCCTGGTGTCGCTGGTGATTATCAAGCACCAAGGAGCGAGGAGTCCCTAGCATAGGCGGTGATGTCCGAGCACCAAGGAGCGAGGAGTCCTAGCGTAGGTAGCGATGTTTGAGCACCGAGGGGCAAGGAGTCCCCGGCGTTGCTGGCGATGACCGAGCACTGAGGAGCGAGGAATCCCCGGCAATGCTGGCGATGACTGAGCACCGAGGAGCGAGGAGTCCCTGGCGTAGGCGGCAATGTCCGAGCACCAAGGAGCGAGGAGTCCTCGGCATCGCTGGCGATGACCAAGCACCGAGGAGCGAGGAGTCCCTGGTATAGGCGATGATGTCCGAGCACCGAGGAGCGAGGAGTCCCCGGTGTCGCTAGCGATATCCGAGCACCGAGGGGTTCTTGATAAAGCTGGCGAGGTCTAAGCACCGAGGTAGCTGGCAACGTCCGTGCGGTGAAGTGTGCCCACTTAGTCCTCGAGCACGAAGAAACCTAGCACCGAGGAGTTCCCGGTGTAGCTGGCGATGAAGCACGAGCGACGAACAGTCTAGTCAACTAGTCGACGATGAAGTGAGCATTGACTAGAAACAACTGGCGAACAGTACGATCAACTGGTTGGCGATGAAGGCGATGAACCAAGTGGTTCAACCAGTTGATTGGTGGAGAAGTCCTAGCACCTGGTGGTCTGATCACCTGGACGATGACCCTGCAATACAAACATGTAGAACGGGTAGTACATGATGTAAAAATATATGAACTCTAGAGAAAAAAATAGCATATGTAGCTCAGCGATCAGTTGGAGCAAAGATGTATTTATATTTAATATAAACTGCCCGACCAGTTAGTGTGTAGCTGAGTCTCCAGCCCTAGCTTGCCCATAGTCCATAACATCGAGCGCGGAGCCTGTGCATGTGTAGGAGGAACAGACATGACCAAGGAACTGCTGCTGACCACCCATAACGTAGAGCGTGGAGCCCGTAGCACGTGTAGGGAGGAGCCGGAGATAGGGCCATCTCTATAGGTGTCCGAACATCAACGTGACTATTCGAGGGTTCGAAAAATCATTTGGAGAGCAAATATGGAGAAAATAGTTTGGAGAAACATTATGGCGATATACGAAGATCAGAGAATATTTAGAAGAATATTAAAGCATGACTTAGCTTTAGATGGAGCGTCTGGTCAGCGACGTATGGCGTTATCTGGTCGGCGTTGACGGTGAGCATGTGGTGGGTGGTGTAACACCTCTGGTGTTTTGACCTAATACTACAATTTGACATGTCATCATGTGCATTGCAAAGCATTCATTTAGTATAAAGTTTTGAATGCATTCACTAAATAAGGTTTATTTCATAATGTTGTTATTTCATGTGATGTGTTTTAAAAACCCTAAATACAGATCATGACCACAGGGGTTAAATTTCATGTGATCATGTGAGGTCATATGTCCTTTGACTCAAATAACCCTAATGGGCCATGTTACTGGTCAAAAATCAAAATCTAAGTAAAAGGAAGCCAAATCAAATTTGAATTCACATTCAAATTATAAAAGTCCTTTTTGCCCCTTTTTACTAATTCAAAATCCATGAGGAATTTGGGGTTGAGGTAAAAAGCAAAGTTGGAGATTATTTTATAAGGATCAACTTTGGTATTCAAAGTTTTTCAAGTTGCATACAAAATTTGGAGTAATTTTGAAATGATTCAAATCTGTAAATGTACCCCAAATGTGAAATTCAAAATGGAGGTAGAATTTGAAAATGTTTCTTAAATCAAAGTTGTAGTACTTGAAAAGTTGAGCAACTTTCATTTTTGGAGATTTTCAACTTCTTTTGAAGATTTGAGAGTAATTTGAGAAATGGACGCAATGGCAGTTTTGTAAATTTTTCAAAATTTCACCTCCACCTCACTGCTCACCGCCGTCGACACGCAGTCAGCTTGCCGCCGCCCTTCTTCGCCGCTTTCACGCGCGGTGACACGCCGTTGTCACCGTGGCGAGTCCGCCCGTGCGTTGGCGACACCGTACGCCTCCTTCCGGGCTATAAATAACCACCGTCGTCGCCGTCGCTCCCATTTCTTCCCTCTGCTCTGCTCCGCCACCGCATAGCTCCGCCGCTCGCCGTTGGTCTCGTCGAGCCGCGTCAGTCGTTCCCAGCTACGTCAACGTGATCGCATTGGTCTTGCGCTCCTCCTCGACTTACTCACGTCGCTGGTGTTGGCCGGAATCGCCCGGCGTAACCCATCTTCCCCGTGACCGGTCGGAGCTCCGCCGCGACTGCCTCACCGTGGCCAGGCTGCTCCAGACCATCTCCGGCTGCACCGAGTCCGCCATCGTGATCGCAGTAAGCTCCTGAACGTGTTTATCACTTCGCTTCAGTCCCAACTGTACCATCACCATGTTTACGCCGTTCACCGACGTGCTCCGCCCGCCATGCCCGGTGTGGAGGTGTCTCCGGTGCACCTTATTCCGTTCTGATAGCCGAGTTCGATTCGTAGGAAGTAGAAGATCATGTAGGAGCAATCCGTAGCGTCGGAGAGTCATCACCGGCGCGTTTTGCTGGCCGGAGCTGGCCGCGCCGCCGTGCCTTGCTCGCTGTCGCTGACGCGTGGGGTCAGGCTGTCAGTGATGCTGAGGAAGAAGAACAGTGAGCCTTGTTTATTTTCTGATTTTGAATAGTGCAGAGATTTGGCAATTTTGTAGGAATTTATTTACACATTCAAAAATTCTGAAAATTTTTGTGTAGCTTCTGTACATGTTCTAGTATGATTTAAAAATTTGAAACTTGGAATTTGAATAAATTTTTAATGTTCAAATATTTGGTCCATTAATTGAAAAATGCAATTTCCATGATTTTTGTAGGTCACTATATAACTCCAAAAATTATGAAATTTATTTTGGTACACTAATTTATCATGAGGAAGCTTACATAAAAATTTGAGCTTAATTGGACAAAGTTTATTTTATACCTAATGTAGACTTAATTATTTATTTAATTATTTATTCATTTAATTAATGTTTAATCAATTAGGATTAGTTTGACTTTTGATTTGATTGTTGACCTTGGGTCATTAACTTATAATGATCCTTAGTACCTTAATTAGTATTTGAACTAATATCTAATTTGTGATTAGTAAAGCTTAATGACATTTCATGTGATAACAAAATTCATTAACAAGCTAACTTGTCGAAACCCTAAGTGTTGATTAGTGTTGGATCTTGTTTTGGTCATGTTTTGTGACTAGTAGCGTTCCAAGATCCGTTAGGTCAAGTCACATGTGTGGTTCTTAATGATAGGATTTCAGGTTGGTTTTGTTGGCTTACAACTGTACCGCGAAATCAAATCGTTTGCGGGTGTTTTTACATTTTATGTACTGTGGAAGCATCATGTTTACATTATCATCATGTTAAAGCATATGTTATCATTTCGTGTAGAATCCGAGAACGAAACGATTCTAGTTGAGCAAGTTCTGGAAGAATCCCCGGTTGTCACGGGATTTGATAATTGTGGTCCTAATCCGGAACCGGAAATCGTCAACGAAGGCAAGCCCCGGTTTATGCATTAAGCCCTTACCTTGTTTACTTTGAAAAGTTATCACCTATGTTATTTATTGCATTAAGTTGTTTAATTCAAATGTTACCTACTTGATGCATTACCTACCTTGATAATTGTTTACCATCCTTGAAGATGTTTTCGTTTATAAAGGCGTAGTGTGCTTAGTATGCTTTATGATAGGCTTTCAAAGCAAAAGTTTTGATACAATCAAAGATGGCATACTGGCCAAAGAAAGAAAGAATGTAGAATGAATTAGAGACTAGTCGGGTGACTTATCTTGAATGTTGGGTAATGTTACCGACTATGTCGCTTAAAGGCCACTCATTGTGGATCTTCTGAACGAGACACTTTGTAGTACTGGTCACATACTCCGGTAAGCCTACTTCGGCTAATCCGATACTAAGACGAATGCCCGCGCACTGGGAGTGGAGAGATGGCGGGAGTAGCGTGTACCCTCGTGGCTGGAATGTGGCCGGATTTGAGGTGTGCTGTACTCTCGGGTGGCGTGGAGACGGCTTAGTATAGGAGGATCCTGTAGCGAGGTTGATATATGCAAGATTAAGTTCTACATATGTCGTGTGATAAGGAATCCCCAGCTGGGACCTGAATCAATTCGAATTGCCGGTGCTCCGCGGATATGGAGACTCGATTCATTACAGAAGCAATGTAGTACTGGTGAATTACTAAAATATGAGAAAAAGAATGGAATGGGAAGGAATGGAATATGGGAAATGTATATTTAGTTGAGATAATGAACTAAAAGAACTTAGTGGTAAACTTGAAAATAGAATGAAGGATAGTAAGCTTTTGGCAAAGAACTTTTGAATCTTGTTACATCCTTACCTTGCCCCAAATCCCTGCATCTCTAAAGTATTACACCCCGTTACGTCGGGTTAGTCTTGTTGAGTACCTTTGTACTCAGGGTTTGTTAACCCTTGTTGCAGGTGAGTCGCATGCGCAGGCTTGTTTTGGTCCCTGCTGCATGTCAGTGTTTGAAGTCAACGATGATGATGAGGAGTAATGAATGGCCTTTGGACAAGGCACTAGTTTGTTTGATAAATAAAGTTAATGTAATATTATCCCGCTACTATGGTTGTATAACACTTATGGTATTGTAAGTTTGAAAACAACTGGTTTGTAATTATGTTATCTTAAGACTTCCGCTATCTTTTACTCTGGTATATATTTGAATAAACTGTTGTAATCTGCAATGACTGTGATTGGGATCCTGTTTGAAAAGAGAATCGTGGATGATTCGGGTCTCCCTAGGACACCCGACAGACCTATTGAGTTGTTGGGAACTCTTGTACGCTATCCGAGGTCTGTTAAGACAACGATAGGTGCATGTGGGCCCAATTTCTTAGGAGGTTCTGCCACAGCTGGTATCAGAGCAGTTCCCATCTAAGATCATTGTAGGTTACTTTGGAAAACCTTCAAAATGATTTGGATCAATGAAAGTGAATATGATATTTTGAAAGTTCAATTTCTTTCTTCTTACCTATGATCTAGCCTCAATCCTGACTTATTTGAAAAGTTTGTGGCGGATAATATGATTAGGTTTGTCCTATGTAATATAAAAATCTAGTACTTATGGTTATATTAATCTTTTGTACGTAGATTCGTAAGATCGATTCATGCATCATGCTTGAGCACATTGCATAATAATTCCCCTTAATAATGGTTGGGTAAGTAATGTCAATCCCATTCTTGCTAACCTCCGTTATCCTCAAGCTATTCTTATAGTCCTACCCTAAATTCTTCAGGCTATGGCAAAGACCAAGAAAACCGCACGCAAGTCCACAGGACCTCATGGAGTCCCTCGTCACCAATTGGCACCAAGAAATCACGAGCTTGGTGAAGGAAGTTCCAAGAACCTAGGAGAGGAAGGATCTTCGAGCAACCCCGCCAACGTCGAGAACCTTAACAAGGAGCTCAACACTCTTCGTCGAGCTCATGCCAAAGACCGAGAAGAGCTGGCGGAAATGCAAAGGGGCATCACCATGACCATGGAGCTGCGGAATGAAGCCTGGACACGAGAAGATGCGGCCAATGAACGCGTCAATGAGTTGGAGTTCTACGTAGAGGACCTGGAGATGGACAATGCCATTCTTCACGAGAATGTCCATATGCTGTATGCTCAACTTCATCCTCCTCATGGGGATGGTGAAGTTACCGATGAAGAAATGATTGTAGCTCCAGGGGAAGTCGAGAATGAAGAAGAGGAGGAGGACCCTGAGGAGTTAGTGTACTTCTCAGATGAAGATGAGGTTTCGTCTGATACGGGCACGGATGCCGAAGACTGAAAGCTTGGAGTAGTAGTAGTTCCTTTACGGCTTTCCTAGAGAACCAGGGTTGTCTTGTGGGATGCAAGACATGTAATCTAAATAAGAACCCTTTGTAGTATGCAACCTTTTAAAAGCTTTCAATAAAGAATAATGTAAGTAAATGTGTTTCTCTAACAGATGCCTCGTCCTATCACCCAAACTGGTGCTAGTGGCTCGCACGACGATGATGAGTGCCCAAATCCTCCACCTATGCCCTCGACTATGGCAGATGCCATAGCCGCACTTGTCAACGCAACGGCAGAGAATGCTAGGCTGCTAAGGGAGTTGGCACAGAACCAGCAGGCACCATACCCTAATCGTGGCCGTCGCAATAATGGAAACGACGAGTCAACTTATGTGGATTTTACTGACACACGTCCGCCTGTATTCTCTAAGGCAGACGAACCTTTAGAAGCTGATGATTGGCTTAGGACAATAGAGCAAAAGTTCGAGCTAATCCATTGTACTGAGGTTCAAAAACCAAGGTTTGCGGCACAGCAACTCCGAGGAGCTGCTGGTGCCTGGTGGGCAAATTTGGTAGCAGTACAGCCCGCTGGTCACCAAATCAACTGGAGGGAGTTCAAGGATGCCTTCAGGGCACATTATATTCCGGATGGTGTGATGACCATGAAGTTAGAAGAGTTCTTGGCTCTTAAGCAAGGGGAGTACCCAGTGATGCAGTATGTTGGGCGTTTCAACCACCTGTCTCAGTATGCTATTGAGTATGTCAATACGGACAGGAAGAAAAAGAATCATTTTCTTCGAGGCTTGAACACTAAACTTCAGACAATGATGGCAGCCTGTGGTAATGCAACTTACCATGAAACAATCAACATTGCTATCGCTTCGGAAGAAAATTACCGCCGACACAAGGAGGCGAAGAAGAGGAAAATATTTGCTTCCGGATCATCAAGTGGCAAGCGTCAGAAGATAGTATACCATCCTCAGAATCATGGCCGTACGCCATTCCGCCCACAACAAGGCCAAAGCAGGCAACAAATCTTTATTCGCCCTGCAACTAATACACCTTATACACATCAAACACCACAGCAGCAGAACAATGCCAATGCAAACCGCAATGCTACTCCTCAGAATCACAATTTTCCATGCTATAATTGTGGTAAACCCGGGCATTTTTCCCGAGAATGTCCGTATCCTAGGAAAAACAATTCTGATGCAACCAAAGCCCCTGTTATTCAAGCTCCAAATCAGTACAAGGGCAGTGCTCAGAACCATCAAAAGGGTCCGGCTGAGAAGAAAACTGGAAGGGTATTCTATACGCAAGTGGAATCTATTCCAGAATGGAAAACCCCCTCGCTCGTCTTTTTGAATAAAGTTTTAAAGTGTTAGCTTGACACATTTCCTTTTCCATTACTTAGCCTTAAGTTTTAAATCTCGGGACGAGATTTCTTTAAGGGGGAAGGGTTGTAACACCTCTGGTGTTTTGACCTAATACTACAATTTGACATGTCATCATGTGCATTGCAAAGCATTCATTTAGTATAAAGTTTTGAATGCATTCACTAAATAAGGTTTATTTCATAATGTTGTTATTTCATGTGATGTGTTTTAAAAACCCTAAATACAGATCATGACCACAGGGGTTAAATTTCATGTGATCATGTGAGGTCATATGTCCTTTGACTCAAATAACCCTAATGGGCCATGTTACTGGTCAAAAATCAAAATCTAAGTAAAAGGAAGCCAAATCAAATTTGAATTCACATTCAAATTATAAAAGTCCTTTTTGCCCCTTTTTACTAATTCAAAATCCATGAGGAATTTGGGGTTGAGGTAAAAAGCAAAGTTGGAGATTATTTTATAAGGATCAACTTTGGTATTCAAAGTTTTTCAAGTTGCATACAAAATTTGGAGTAATTTTGAAATGATTCAAATCTGTAAATGTACCCCAAATGTGAAATTCAAAATGGAGGTAGAATTTGAAAATGTTTCTTAAATCAAAGTTGTAGTACTTGAAAAGTTGAGCAACTTTCATTTTTGGAGATTTTCAACTTCTTTTGAAGATTTGAGAGTAATTTGAGAAATGGACGCAATGGCAGTTTTGTAAATTTTTCAAAATTTCACCTCCACCTCACTGCTCACCGCCGTCGACACGCAGTCAGCTTGCCGCCGCCCTTCTTCGCCGCTTTCACGCGCGGTGACACGCCGTTGTCACCGTGGCGAGTCCGCCCGTGCGTTGGCGACACCGTACGCCTCCTTCCGGGCTATAAATAACCACCGTCGTCGCCGTCGCTCCCATTTCTTCCCTCTGCTCTGCTCCGCCACCGCATAGCTCCGCCGCTCGCCGTTGGTCTCGTCGAGCCGCGTCAGTCGTTCCCAGCTACGTCAACGTGATCGCATTGGTCTTGCGCTCCTCCTCGACTTACTCACGTCGCTGGTGTTGGCCGGAATCGCCCGGCGTAACCCATCTTCCCCGTGACCGGTCGGAGCTCCGCCGCGACTGCCTCACCGTGGCCAGGCTGCTCCAGACCATCTCCGGCTGCACCGAGTCCGCCATCGTGATCGCAGTAAGCTCCTGAACGTGTTTATCACTTCGCTTCAGTCCCTACTGTACCATCACCGTGTTTACGCCGTTCACCGACGTGCTCCGCCCGCCATGCCCGGTGTGGAGGTGTCTCCGGTGCACCTTATTCCGTTCTGATAGCCGAGTTCGATTCGTAGGAAGTAGAAGATCATGTAGGAGCAATCCGTAGCGTCGGAGAGTCATCACCGGCGCGTTTTGCTGGCCGGAGCTGGCCGCGCCGCCGTGCCTTGCTCGCTGTCGCTGACGCGTGGGGTCAGGCTGTCAGTGATGCTGAGGAAGAAGAACAGTGAGCCTTGTTTATTTTCTGATTTTGAATAGTGCAGAGATTTGGCAATTTTGTAGGAATTTATTTACACATTCAAAAATTCTGAAAATTTTTGTGTAGCTTCTGTACATGTTCTAGTATGATTTAAAAATTTGAAACTTGGAATTTGAATAAATTTTTAATGTTCAAATATTTGGTCCATTAATTGAAAAATGCAATTTCCATGATTTTTGTAGGTCACTATATAACTCCAAAAATTATGAAATTTATTTTGGTACACTAATTTATCATGAGGAAGCTTACATAAAAATTTGAGCTTAATTGGACAAAGTTTATTTTATACCTAATGTAGACTTAATTATTTATTTAATTATTTATTCATTTAATTAATGTTTAATCAATTAGGATTAGTTTGACTTTTGATTTGATTGTTGACCTTGGGTCATTAACTTATAATGATCCTTAGTACCTTAATTAGTATTTGAACTAATATCTAATTTGTGATTAGTAAAGCTTAATGACATTTCATGTGATAACAAAATTCATTAACAAGCTAACTTGTCGAAACCCTAAGTGTTGATTAGTGTTGGATCTTGTTTTGGTCATGTTTTGTGACTAGTAGCATTCCAAGATCCGTTAGGTCAAGTCACATGTGTGGTTCTTAATGATAGGATTTCAGGTTGGTTTTGTTGGCTTACAACTGTACCGCGAAATCAAATCGTTTGCGGGTGTTTTTACATTTTATGTACTGTGGAAGCATCATGTTTACATTATCATCATGTTAAAGCATATGTTATCATTTCGTGTAGAATCCGAGAACGAAACGATTCTAGTTGAGCAAGTTCTGGAAGAATCCCCGGTTGTCACGGGATTTGATAATTGTGGTCCTAATCCGGAACCGGAAATCGTCAACGAAGGCAAGCCCCGGTTTATGCATTAAGCCCTTACCTTGTTTACTTTGAAAAGTTATCACCTATGTTATTTATTGCATTAAGTTGTTTAATTCAAATGTTACCTACTTGATGCATTACCTACCTTGATAATTGTTTACCATCCTTGAAGATGTTTTCGTTTATAAAGGCGTAGTGTGCTTAGTATGCTTTATGATAGGCTTTCAAAGCAAAAGTTTTGATACAATCAAAGATGGCATACTGGCCAAAGAAAGAAAGAATGTAGAATGAATTAGAGACTAGTCGGGTGACTTATCTTGAATGTTGGGTAATGTTACCGACTATGTCGCTTAAAGGCCACTCATTGTGGATCTTCTGAACGAGACACTTTGTAGTACTGGTCACATACTCCGGTAAGCCTACTTCGGCTAATCCGATACTAAGACGAATGCCCGCGCACTGGGAGTGGAGAGATGGCGGGAGTAGCGTGTACCCTCGTGGCTGGAATGTGGCCGGATTTGAGGTGTGCTGTACTCTCGGGTGGCGTGGAGACGGCTTAGTATAGGAGGATCCTGTAGCGAGGTTGATATATGCAAGATTAAGTTCTACATATGTCGTGTGATAAGGAATCCCCAGCTGGGACCTGAATCAATTCGAATTGCCGGTGCTCCGCGGATATGGAGACTCGATTCATTACAGAAGCAATGTAGTACTGGTGAATTACTAAAATATGAGAAAAAGAATGGAATGGGAAGGAATGGAATATGGGAAATGTATATTTAGTTGAGATAATGAACTAAAAGAACTTAGTGGTAAACTTGAAAATAGAATGAAGGATAGTAAGCTTTTGGCAAAGAACTTTTGAATCTTGTTACATCCTTACCTTGCCCCAAATCCCTGCATCTCTAAAGTATTACACCCCGTTACGTCGGGTTAGTCTTGTTGAGTACCTTTGTACTCAGGGTTTGTTAACCCTTGTTGCAGGTGAGTCGCATGCGCAGGCTTGTTTTGGTCCCTGCTGCATGTCAGTGTTTGAAGTCAACGATGATGATGAGGAGTAATGAATGGCCTTTGGACAAGGCACTAGTTTGTTTGATAAATAAAGTTAATGTAATATTATCCCGCTACTATGGTTGTATAACACTTATGGTATTGTAAGTTTGAAAACAACTGGTTTGTAATTATGTTATCTTAAGACTTCCGCTATCTTTTACTCTGGTATATATTTGAATAAACTGTTGTAATCTGCAATGACTGTGATTGGGATCCTGTTTGAAAAGAGAATCGTGGATGATTCGGGTCTCCCTAGGACACCCGACAGACCTATTGAGTTGTTGGGAACTCTTGTACGCTATCCGAGGTCTGTTAAGACAACGATAGGTGCATGTGGGCCCAATTTCTTAGGAGGTTCTGCCACAGGTGGCTCACTTAGCGGCTTGCTTGATGACTGGCACTAGAGTCCGAGAGGGTCCGCCTATTTGTTTGCACGTGGTGCTTGGGTCTTGCTATTGAAAGCTGTTGTCTGAGAAGCACGTGGAGACGTGAGCTAGGCTGATGGAGTCAACCCGCGTGCATGCATGTGCCCTTGTAGATTCGTACTTGCATAGTTGCATGCATGCAGATCCTGTATAAGCACATGCAAGCTAAACGGTTGCAAAGGAATCAAGACAAGTCAAGTTTATCCTCCGGCTTTGCTCTGAGACTCGTGATTGGATTGGAACTCAGATCGATAGCATCAAATGAGTCCCGTCATACATGGGTGAAAACGCTGCCTGCCAGAAATTGAGTGGTTGCGGATTCAATCTCACCAACTAGTGGTCCGCTGGTGGGTCGATTGGTTGCTACAAGTGCAACGGCACCTTGACTTGGCGACGCGTGTTGCTTGGTTATGCGCCATGATTGTCAAAGGACATCGACACGATTAGCCAAGTTGCCATGAAGGATGTTGATCTTGAGATCCCATCTGGCCTGCCATGGATCAAGCGCACGCCCCTACCTGGCATGCCAACTGTCGATAAAAGATGTTTGGTAGTCCACCGAGGGGTATCTTGTGATGGTAGATTTATCGTTGGAGGTGCGCATGATCAGGAACCGGATGGTGACATAGGGCACAGAGACAGCGATTTAGATAGGTTCGGGCAGTCTGATCGACATAATACCCTATGTCCTGTGTCTTTGTTGTATTGTATTGAGATGTAGTAGATAGATCTTGTCCGCTAGGGGACCCCTGCCTCTCTTTATATAGTCTGGAGTGACAGGGTTATAAGTAAAGTATCCTATTTGGTACTATACAATGTCTTGCGGTGCACGCCGAGCAGCGCTGTGCACGTCTTGATCTTGTGGGTCAGGCCACCTCTGATGGTGTAGCCCATATCTTATCTTGTGGATACCAAGGGCCATACCCCCCCATAGTCCCTACCCATCTTATATAGCTTGCGTGGTAGGGTTACAGATCGGTTATTTCCATTCTAATCGGTTTACAAGATAGGAAGTTACAGATCGTACAATATCTATCATATCCTTGCAGATTTTGTAGATCACTAAGGATCATCACTGTAACACCCCTAGTGTTAAGCATTGCATTTGGCATCTACATTTCATGAGCTCAAGCATCATCCAAGCATTCATGAACAAGAGCATATGAAATTTCATCTCATTCTTATACATTATCACATGAAATGTTGATTTTATATGTATGCTTATGCTTGCAATCATGTTTGACCAATTGATGAAATGGTTGGGAGGTCATGACAGCACTGTAGACACATCTAGAATGAGAAAAGGAACAATGTTTGTATTCATGACATAGGCCAAATTTGCTTCTAAGTGTTGGTTTCATTTGAAATGCCATTTTCATGATACTAGTTTGACCAAAGTTGAATAGTAGCTTAGAATATTTGCATGGCTATGTGACCTAAATAAAAGTTGCTAGTACTTGACTAGGGTAACAACTTTTATTTTTGTGTTAAGACCTAATTCAAGTGCCTAACATGTTCAGAAATAGCTCCAAAGTAGCAAGGAAATGTTGTTTTGAGGCTTGCAAAATTTTCTAAGTCGTAATGCTGTTTATAGTTTCAATGTACCTCACTTGGGAGCATTGTAACTGGCTAACCATTACAAATTAGGGGATGCTTCCTAAAGAAAATTTATAGATTACTTGTAGTTCTACAACTTTGGTTAATAAAGTTTTTGCAACGGACTGAACGGATTTGAGTAATATCACCATGAAGCAGCAGCTGTCAGGCTTCATTCGCGACTCTAATCACGTGGACACGCGCGGTGTTGTGGCCTACTAGCCATAGGCTGTGGCTACCACATGGTGGCCATATGCTGGCATTGGCCTAGCTGATTAGGCCAGTGTGGGGAGAAAAGGTGTGTGCCTCTACTACTCACCTCCATTCGCTCCCTCTCACCCTACCTCACTTGCTCTTGCTCCTCTCTGAGCGGAGCCGCGCTGCCGTCGCCACAACCACACCATTGTTGCACAAGTTCACCAGCACTATAGCACCACCATCCCATAGCTCTTGCCAGACCTTCCCCACCTCCCCGACCTACTCGTGCCTTTATTTGAGCTAAGGTAAAGGCCTACAATCCCTTTCCACCACCGCAGCCATCGCCAGAGCACCGCCGAGATTTGAGCTCCTCGTGGCCGGCCTAAACCAAAGCCCTTCCCATCTATCTCTCTGGTTTCACCCTCCCTATAGGCCATAGATGCTAAAGCCATGACCCATTTAACCTCTATAGCCACGTCCCTATTAGAACACGTGTGCGTGTCATGCGCGGCTGCTATAGGATCAAGCTCGCCATGTCCGAGGTCGTTCGCTCTCCCTTTCTCCTTTTGCATGTTAGGGTTAGGATGAAGTTAGGTCTAGCTCATAGTAGGACCTTAAGGCCAATGCAGGCCTCGTTGGAGAGGAACGCGGCCTTTCGCCGCCGTGCTTTCACTGCCCTGGCACCATGCACGTGGCCAAGCTTGCCGGCTCCTCCTCAAACCCTAACCTACGCCTTGTAGCTTCGCTAGGTCACCGCATAGATGTAGCGAGTCTTGTCTGAGCTCGCCATAGACAAAGCTTGTTGAAGCACCGCCATGTAGCTCCACCGTCCGCCATGGCTGCCATCGAGCCTACTTCGGCGAGTCTCTGGACCAACCAAGCGCACCCATCGATGCGGGACATCGAGGCGAAGCCGTCTATGGAGACATCATCGCCGGTGACCTCACCGGCGACGAGCTATGGCCGGTCAACCACCATGCTCTGTTCTATGTGATCGACATGTGGGGCCACACTGACCAGTGGGGTCCAGTTGTCAGCGTGTCTGGGTGCATGGACCTGGTGCACTTAGCTGTGAAGTCAAATTAAAATGTGATATTCTTGATTTATTTTTCCACATTTACATGCAAACTTCAAAAATTCATATCTAAAGCTAGGAGTGTCCAATTTTGGTGAACTAAATTTTGTTGGGTTCCTCATGAAGTTTAGTATTTGATAAAAATATGAAATATATTGTTTGTGGTATTGTTCTAGGAGAATTAAATTGAGCTATATAAGTGTTCTTTACTTGTTTCAAATTTGTAAAATGCATATCTTGAGTTGGGAAAGTGCAAAAATTTTAATTCTAATTTTTCTGATCTTGTGTTGACATGCTCAAGATAGGAAAAATGCTAGACTTGCAGTAAGCATACTTTAGATATGGTCTTCAAATTTAATCCTAATTAATTACTAGTTTCTAGTGAAATTAATTATGGTAAAAATACATAACATATGATCATACAAATTTTTACATAGTATTCTTATGCTAGGAGGAAAGTAATAAAAATATTAAATCTGTTTCTTGACACTTTTCACTATGCTAAACTATTTTTGCTAAAATAAGCCTATGTAACTTGTCATTTTTGTAAAGGTAGCTATACTTATCCAAATGGCATGACATTTGTACAGTAGACTATTACGGTCATTTTTAGACTACTATATTTTTGTCTGAATTTATTGAGCTTTAGAAATATTTATCCTTTAAATCACCTTATTATCTAAGGAAATTAATAAATGGATATAAATAAATTAGTTATATTTAACCAAAATGTTTTCTATGGTTATTGTGATGCATATGATTGTTGATATTATTAGTTATTCTTAGAAGTAATTGGTTGTATGTCACTAGTTAATTATTGCCTTATAATTCAACTAGATGACTGCATGTATAGTTTCAATTGTGGTGATGATAATTATATTTTCTGTAAAGATGGTTAATAACAAAAATGTATATAACTTACTTATCTACCTTATGTTAAATTTTCATAGTCATAGGCCCTATGGTTTAAGAATTATAGCTATTAAAAGTCTGTTGTCAGAAATGCTTTATCTCTAGGTAGATCTGAATGATTGAATTATTTGACCTTGATAACTGTCGAATAACTTTGAGATGATTAAAAGAAAGTTGTAGGCAATTTCATAAGATTTTAGAATGTCGAAAACAATATAATTTTGATGTGTATAGCTCTAGTTATGGTCAAAACAAGTGGCTATTGTCTTGTAGTCCTAGAGAATGATTCACATAAGTGTTTGTTTTAGTTACTAGAGAAGAGATATGCACCTACTCAATAAAAAATGTAACTTGTTATCATCTTAATCCAATACTATTTAAAACACTTATGCAGATGTATTCATCACATCATATCATATTATACATGTCATTTATATATGCATTTGTAATATCTTATTTCATACTCATGCATATAGGATCGTCCGAAGGGATAACTCTTCTAGAGTTTAATGAAGAAGAAGAGGAGGATCAGCAGGATATGCCTCAGGCCATAGCTCTACTGAGAAGAGGAGCAAACTCTCGAGGACCTCTCTGAGTGCCCTGACCACCAACCAACCTCTTTCCTCAAAGGAAAGCCCCTAGAGCATTCTAAGTCTCCTATGTTTTACAAAATATCACTTGAGTCCCTTATGTTGGATGCATTAGGTTATAAGAGTTAATTGGAAACACTTGATGCATAGAACTTACCTTGTCTAGTTACATATACCTTTAACCTTGTGTATGTCTATGATTGAATATATGCTTAGCCATGCTTAGTCCGGTAGAAGTCGGGTGATTTCCTATCACCTACGAGATATAGGTGGATACCGAAGCATGGTTGAATATATTTGCTATCGTGGAAAAGAACCATGAGGAAATGTAAATGGAGGCTAGGCGGAGTCTATGTGTGGTCTACCTGGGTTTGTGTTAGGAATAAATTCCTAGCTGGTTGAAATCGATTTGAATCATCGTGTCTCCCAGGACAGTGAGAAACTTGGCTAGCTCTAACATCGTAGTAACTATATTATGGAATATGATGGTTATGATGAACATGAATTATTATACCAGCTATGGTTACTACTGTATAATACTAATATATATACCACATGTTTGGCATAGATCAGTTGCTAATCTAGAGATGAATAACTATAATTAACTTAATGACCAAATTATAACTGTATACTTGAATTGGTAAGCTTTTTATGCAAAATATTGTCAAGCTAGCTCCACTTATAAAGCCTTGAAAAATCCTTGGAGTCACTTTATTTTTGGTTTATGATGGGTAAGTCTAGCTGAGTACCTTCTCGTACTCAGGGTTTTATTCCCATTATTACAGATGGTACAGTGTATCATGGTTATTACAAGAACTGCTTCTGTCCCACCGTGGACGAGAAGTAAGCCCTAGCAGGCATCTCTTATTAATCCCTCCTTTATGATTTTGTGGAAGTGTGATCGTGAGCTGGCACTATATTTAAACAATATTATAGTTGTTGGTTTCAAACTTTTAATTTGCTTCTGCTACTATTTTACTTGAATTTGGTTTGTAATAACCTTAATTCATACTCTGATGGATGAAATGTATTTGTGAACTTTATGAAACGTATGACATGTTTGTTGAATCATGTATGATCTTGGTTGTATGTTGATGGTTAATCGAGACCCTTCATAGTACTCGACGGACTACCTGGGTTTATATGGGCTCAAGTATGATAGTGCAACCGCTTCCAGACTGCCCTTGTACTTAGTGCTCTTATAAATTGGTCAGTTCTGCTATAGCTGGCGTAAGAGCAAGATTCAACATTAATTGCCACATGTGTATTTCAAACAAAGGTTTTTGTTTTCCAAAACCAGTTTCTAGCCACTTATAGCTATATATATAGGTGTTTAAAACCTAGAGTTTGAATCTAAAGTGTGCTAGTGATCACTTTCCTTTATGCCCAGTTAAGGACTTCATATGGCTAATTAAGTACTAACTTGGGGGTTTTCCATTTTGTCATCCATATGGTGTGCTATTGTATGGATGCCATTCATTTGTATGGTAATGTATGGATCAAATGCCTCTATGCCTAAGGTAAGATGCCACTCATCATCATAGTGGTGCATGACCGCAAGATGTGAGCGTGCAGTCTAGTGGGGAGAGTTAGCTTTGATACTAAAGTATATATATGTCTCATATATATATGGATGTATTTAACTGTGGGTTAGCTTTGATATGACTGTATATGCATATTTATATGTATATATGGGATGTATTTACTATTGGGTAGCTTTGATATAGAAGTATATATGGGTATATATATATGGAAGTATTTAGATTGCACCCTAGAGCCCAGATTTACATTCTACATATATAATTGCGGGGTTGGGCTGAAATGAAATTCTTGTGTAGGTACACTAACAGTGAAATGTGTAGCCCGACTAGCTACTGTTATATATGAGAGAACATATGTATGCCACCATGTATGTCATTAGAAGTTTAATTTTCCTACGTTTATGAGGACGTACGGAATGTGTCATGCATCATGATAAATCATTATTACATACTGGCATTGTTCCTCCCCTTATAAGTCTCTTACTTGGTTATGTAACTCTTATCCATTTTGACCTTGTCTCATGAGAGTTGCACCATGTTGTTGGTACAGATGGTAGCACCGCTGGAAGTGAGAATTTACTATTGATGTTTGGTACCCCTACCCTACTTTGGAGAGTCTTGCATTATGCAGGGTATTACTGAACCGCCCCTCTATTACTGGAATGAAGTATACCTAGAGGGACAACCATGGTATGAAGTACAGCTAACCATACTAGCTCATAACCAAGCACCCTTCTGGTAGGAAAGGCGGGCAGAATCTAAAGGAAGAACTCCTTGGGAAGCTGCCCAAGTAGTGGCATTTGAGATGCTGAGTTAGATTTGTCAGCAGCATGGAGATGAGCTTACCGGTAGTTCTGCTAGTACTTTTCCTCGAGTGGATCCATCCACAGCAGTATGGTCCACAACACAACAGCAATGC
The DNA here is from genome assembly GCF_019320115.1 of Miscanthus floridulus. Lineage (NCBI taxonomy): Eukaryota > Viridiplantae > Streptophyta > Magnoliopsida > Poales > Poaceae > Miscanthus > Miscanthus floridulus. The sequence goes on from NC_089584.1 coordinate 57,869,293, forward strand.
GTTGATTCGAGACTAGGATGAGTGAGCAGATAGTTCTAGTCCCGCAATGAGTGTAATGTTTGGAGTGATGAAGATGTTCTATACTTGTTAGGACACTAGGGACTTCTGGTAGGATTCCTATACCACTTGCATGGATAAGCTCATGAGAGCTGAAGCTGCATAGCGTAAGCTAAAGAAGTGTGTGCACAAGCGCAAAAAGGCAGCAGGTGAGACTCGATGGGAAACTAATCAAGCTTATGTAGCATTGGGAAATCTCCACACCCACATGAGCAAGTTGATTAGCAGAGAGCTATGGCCCAAGAGGCTAGAGCAGACGATCATGCAGTGCTAGCAGGACTGCAGGAGCAGCTAGAGGTTGTCCATGCTAAGGCGCTCATAGCTACACGCTAGCGGATCCGAGCAAACAACCATGCAGCTATGGCAGAAGCAAAATGAGACAGGACCCACACCTTGAGTGTGTAGTAGGACCATGTCAAAAGGGACTTCGCCAATATCTTGCATAGACCCAGAACATGGTGGTTGACCTTTAGCATGAGGTGTATTTTTTGAACAACCAACTACACCTGATCCTTAATGACGAAGAGGAAGATCCAGAAATGTTAACTGAAGATGACGGTTGCGAAGAAGTAGAGCTAGAGGATGAGGACGAGCACACTAAAGATTAGAATCGCCTAATGACTAGTTAAAGCGCTAGATGTCTCCTTGTTAGTCATGTAATGGACTTATAGCTTGAAATCTAGTATTCACAATTTGACTTCAGTGTAATATTGACACTTTGCATGTCGTTTCACTATGGGTTGAACTTTAATGAAATTCCTAGTTTCGTTTTACTAGTGGATTATGACATGCATGTTAACACGCTGCGACAAGATAAGTGATCAAATTGGTGATGTCATGTTGCGAGAATGAATTATTATGCCTCTGTTTTATTGTATGAATTTAAGGTTCTCTCTAGTAATTTCAGTTTGGCATGATTACACAATTCATCTACAATCTCCTGACATCATCTAATAATCAATTATTGTTGCAACTTTGTAGATGACTTGCACTCACACTGGAGAAGGGCACTAGCTAAGGTGGCAACGATGGTGACTTACCACCACCGCCATCACCATCTATGAATGAATTCTTTGCACAGTTCCTAGGTAATCAGAGAGCAATGGAGGATACACCAGTGCCTCATTACGTAGAACACTACTCATGTCCATCAGCAACATCAAGGGCCTATGCCAAATCAACAAAGCTCTTTCAAGGATTTCTAAGACATAAAGCCTCCTATCTTCAAAGTGGTTGAAGAACTGCTCTAGGCGGATGAATGGCTAAACATGATAGAGCAAAAGTTCCATCTTTTGAGCGTTACTAAGCATCAGAAGGCAGAACATGCATCCCATCAACTATAGGGACTGGCTAGGATATGGTGGACCCATTTCCTATCCTCTCTACCTACCAACTCATAGGTCACATGGCAGCAGTTCAAGTTAGCCTTTAGGGAGACATCACATTCCCCTAGGGCTAATGCACATGAAAGCAGCCGAGTTCATGTGAATCATACAAGGGACCAAGACCCTTATGGAGTACATGAATGCCTTCAACAATTTGTCCCTGTTATGCCCCAAGGTTTGTTGATACAGAGGAAAAGAAGATAGAAAGCTTAAAGAGAGGCCTTGGCACTAAGCTAATGAAGACTATGGTCAACTCAAGGTGTACCACATACAACAAGTTCATTAGTGATTCCTTGACCCAGGAGAACTAGAACAATTTGCACATAGCAGGAAAGGGCCGCAAAAGAACAACTAAGGTAGGCACCTCAGGATCTTCCCAGTCTAGAGCTCCAGTGGTGGCTAGGCCATAGTTTCATCCACCTAGTGCCTAAGTTTAGGCCTCATCTACCAAAAGCCCAAGCCAGCCGACCTCAGAAAGTGTTTTCGCAAGGCATTAACCTATTGCCCTAGCCAAGGGAAATGGAGGGCAAGGAAGCTTAGTAGGACCAAGGAGCAATTAGCCATGCTTCAACTATAATCAGTTGGACCATTGGGCCAAGGAGTGCCCCCATCCCAAGAGGAATAGCAATCAAAACCAAGGAAATCAAAAATAGGTAAATCCAAAGGTACGTCCTGGATATGTGCATTACATAGTTATTGAAGAAGTTCCTGCAGGAGAAGTTGTCACCGCCAGTATGTTTCTTGTTAACAAACATCCCACCATTGTTTTATTTGATTCTAGAGCTTCTCATTCATTTATGAGCCAAGCATTTGCACCTAAGCATGATTAGAAGATAATTGATGTAGACAAGGGTGGTTATAGTATAAGTTCAGCTAGGGCTACTATTTCTATGAATCAAATAGTCAGAGATGTGCTCATCTCTATACAAGAGAGAGAGTACACTATGGATCTGATAATATTGCCAGGATTAGCCATAGATGTGATCTTAGGCATGAAATAGATGAGTGGATGAGTGGACATGGGGTTCTCATTGACATGTCCACTAGAACCATTATGTTGAGGGAACCTAAGGTGGAGGGTGCTTTTCTAGTGCCACTTCCTAGAAGTTTTGATCTCCAAAACTTGTCTTGTGCTATCCAAGCCACTTGCCCTTTGTGATATTTTAATGGTTTATGAGTTTCCTGATGTATTTTTAGATGAGTTGTCAGGTTTACCACCTGATAGGGATGTGGAATTTAAGATTGAGTTAGCGCTAGGTATGGCACCTATCTTAAGAAGGCCCTATCGGATGCCACCAAATGAGTTAGCTGAACCTAAAATCTAGCTACAAGAACTTTTGGACAAAGGTCTCATTCAACCTAGTTCATCACCATGGGGATGTCCTAGTTTTATTTGTAAAGAAGAAGGACATGTCCTTGAGAATGTGTGTGGATTATAGGCCGCTTAATGCTGTGACCATTAAGAACAAATATCATTTGCCCCATATCAATATTTGATTCGATCAGTTGGCAAAAGCAAAGGTATTCTCTAAGATTGACTTGAAGTCAGGCTATCATCAGATTAAGATCAGGCTAGAGGATATACCTAAAACAACTTTCTCCTCTAGGTATGGCTTGTATGAGTATTTGGTCATGTCCTTTGGTCCGACAAATGCTCCTGCCTACTTCATGTATTTGATGAATTCAATATTCATGCCCGAGCTCGACAAGTTTGTGGTTGTGTTTATTGATGATATCTTGACTTACTCAGAGAATGAGGCAGACCATGTAGAGCATCTGAGAGTTGTTTTGTCCAGATTGAGGGAACATAAGTTATATGCCAAATTTAGAAAGTGTGAATTCTGGTTGAGCAAAGTACCTTTCTTGGGTCACATCTTATCTAAAGATAGAATTTCTCTAGACCCATCTAAAGTACAAGAGGGCATGGATTGGAAGGACCTGACTTCGGTTCATGAAGTTTAGAGTTTTCTAGGGCTAGCAGGCTACTATCGTCATTTCATTCCTGATTTCTCCAAGATAGCTAAGCCCATGACCAGACTACTCCTAGAAGGATGAAAAGTTCAGTTGGACACCAGAGTGTGAAGCTACTTTTCACACCTTATAGACATTGCTAACTACAGCTCCTATTTTAGTACAACCCAACATTGAAAAGCCTTTCAATGTGTTCTATGATGCATTCAGGTATAGGTCTGGGGAGTGTGCTCATGCAAGAAGGTCAAGTTATTGCTTATGCTTCTTGATAGTTGAGAAAGCATGAAGTTCAGTTACCCTATGCATGATTTAGAGCTTGCAGCAATTGTTCATACATTGAAGATATGGAGACATTACTTGTTGGGAAATGTATGTCACAGATATACAGACTACAAAAGTCACAAATATATCTTCACTCAACCTAAGCTGAACATGAGGCAACGAAGATGGTTAGAGCTGATCAAGGACAACAATTTGGAAGTGCACTATCATCTAGGAAAGGCAAATGTTGTAGCAGATGCACTTAGTCGAAAATCCCATTATAACACTTTGGAAGCCTTGTTGGAAGATGGATTTAATTTGTTGCATCCCATTTTGCTGCACAATATCACTGTTAGTTGCTCACTTGAGAGCAAAATCATAGAACTACAGAAGATAGATGTAGGTGTATTTCACATCAAGCGAAAGATGAATGAACAAGAAACCAAGCATTTTAGGTTGGATGAAAGAGGTGTCCTATGGTTTGAGGACCGACTGGTAGTACTAAAGACCGTGAGCTTAAAAATCAAATTTTAGATGAAGCTCATTCATTCAAGTTGTTTATCCATCCGGGTAGTAGCAAAATGTATCAAGATTTGAAAACTAGTTTTTGGTGGACCAAGATGAAGAAAGAGATCACCGCCTATGTTGCTAGGTGTGATAATTGCCATAGAGTCAAGGCCAGTTCATTTCAAATCTATTGTATTACTTCAACAGTTGTCTATCCTAGGCTAGAAACAGGGAGGAAAGAAGTATGGACTTTATTACAGGCCTTCTGATGACACAACAAGGTCACGATTCCATATGGGTCATTGTAGATCGCGTCACCAAGTTAGCACATTTTATAACGATTAACACAGCATATCACACGAGGAAGTATGCTGAGCTATATGTTTCTTAGATCATGAGACTACATGGAATACCAAGGACCATAATCTCAGATCAGGGACCACAATTTATAGCTTGTTTCTAGGAACACTTGCACCTAGGCTTTGGTAACTAAACTAATCACAAGTTTAGCATATCATCCACATACTTTGGGATAGACTGAGTGAGTGAACCAGATATTAGAAGATATGTTGAGAGCCTGTGTTTTATCTTCCAAGGGTTCATGGGAAAATGGCTACCTTTAGCTGAGTTCTACAATAACAGTTATCAAGCGACCCTCAAGATGGCTCCTTTTGAAGCCTTGTATAGTAGGAAATGTAGAACTCCCTTGAATTGGATTGAGCCCAGAGAAAGAAGGATATTTTGGCATTGACTTTGTCACCGAAGTTGAAGAATAGGTACGCATTATTCAACAGCATATGAAAGTAGCTCAATCCATACAAAAGAGTTATGCTAATAAAAGAAGAAGAACCACTAACTTTTGAAGTGGGAGACTATGTATACTTACAAGTGTCACCCATGAAGGGAGTGCAAAGATTTAGAGTAAAAAGAAAGCTTGCGCCTAGATATATAGGGCCATACAAGATTATTGAATAGAAAGAAAATGTCACCTACAAGTTACAACTTCCTCCAGATATGAGTACGATATTCGATGTCTTCCATGTTTCTCAGTTGAAAAGATGTCTTCGCATACCTGAGGAAAGCCATTGCACCCACCAAAATTAATCTTCCAATCAGATTTATGAAGAGAAACCAATCCGAGTGCTAGAAGAAATGGAAAGAGTAACATGGAGCAAGGTCATTAAGTTCAACAAAGTGGCGTGGAATAACCATAATGAACAAGATGCCACGTGGGAATAGGAGGATTATTTACATGAGGTTTATCCCGCCTTTTATGAGGAATGGTAGGTCTTTCAAATCTCAGTATAAGATTTCTATAAGGGGGAGGGGCTGTAACACCCTCAGTGTTAAGCATTGCATTTGGCATCTACATTTCATGAGCACAAGCATCATCCAAGCATTCATGAACATGAGCATATGAAATTTCATCTCATTCTTATACATTATCACATGAAATGTTGATTTTATATATATGCTTATGCTTGCAATCATGTACGACCAATGTATGAAATGGTTGGGAGGTCATGAAAGCACCTTAGACACATCTAGAATGATAAATGGAACAATGTTTGTATTCATGACATAGGCCAAATTTGGTTATAAGTGTGGGTTTCATTTGAAATGCCATTTTCATGATACTAGTTTGACCAAAGTTGAACTAGTAGCTTAGAATGTTTGCATGGTTGTGTGACCTAAATAAAAGTTGTAGTACTTTACTAGGGTAAAAACTTTTATTTTTGTGTTATGACCTAATTCAGTGCCTAACATGTTGAGAAATAGCTCCAAAGTAATAAGGAAATGTTGTTTTGAGACTTGTAAAATTTTCTAAGTCATAATGCGGTTTATAGTTTCAATGTACATCACTTAGGAGCATTTTAACTAGCTAACCATTGTGAATTAGGGGATGCTTCCTAAAGAAAATTTGTAGATTACATGTAGTTCTACAACTTTGGTTAATAAAGTTTTTGCAACGAATGAATGGATTTGAGTAATATCACCATGAAGCAGTGCTATCAGGCTTTGTTCGCAACTCTGATCACGTGGACGCGCGTGGCGTCATGGCCGATCCGGCCACTGGCCGCAGGCCACCATGTGGTGCCCATATGCCTGGGGTCGGCCCAGTTGGTCAGGCCAGCGTGGGGAGAAAAGGCATGCTCCTCTGCTGCTCACCTCCATTCGCTCCCTCTCGCCCTACCTCACTTGCTCTTGCTGCTCGCTAAGCGGAGCCTGCACCACCATCGCCATAGCCGCGCTACCGCCGCACAAGCTCACAACCACCATAGCACTGCTATCTCATAACTCTTGCCTACAACTCCACCATCACCTTCCCCATCTCCCTGACCTACTCATGCCTTCGTCCAAGCCAAGGTAAAGGCCTACGATCCCTTTCCAGCGCCACAGCCATCGCCGGAGCACTGCTGAGATTTGAGCTCACCATGGCTGGCCACAACTAGAGCCCCTCCCATCTCTCTCTCTCTAGTTTCACCCTCCTATAGGCCATGACCCATTTAACCTCTACCACCACGTCCCTACCAGAATGCGCATGTGCACCTTGCAGTGGCCGCCTTTGCTGTCATAGGATCGGGCTCACTGTGGTCGAGGTCGTTCGCTCTCCCTTTTCTCCTTTCGCATGTTAGGGTTAGGATGAAGTTAGGTCTCGCTCACAGTAGGGCCTTAAGGCCAATGAAGTTAGGTCTAGCTCATGGCTCTCGATGCCTTAGTGCCATGCATGCAGCCAAGCTCGCTAGCACCAACTTGAACCCTAACATGCACCTTGTAGCTTCGCTAGGTCACCGCATAGATGTAGCTAGTCTCGTCTGAGCTCACCGTGGCTGAATCTCGCTGAAGCACCGCCGTGCAGCTCCACTATCCACCATGGCTATCGTCGAGCCTACTCCATTGAGTCTCTAGACCAACCAAGCGCACCCATCGATGTGGGACATCAAGGTGAAGCCGTCGGTGGTGACATCACCGTCGGTGACCTCGCCGGCGACAAGCTATGGCCGGTCAACCGCCGTGCTCTGTTCTGTGTGACCAACACATGGGGCCATGCTGACCATGGGGTCTAGTTGTCAGCGTCTCTGTGTGCATGGACCAGGTGCACTTAGCCGTTAATGCAAATTGAAATGTGATATTCTTGATTTATTTTTCAAGATTTACATGCAAACTTCAGAAATTCATATCTCAAGCTAGGAGTGTCCAATTTTGGTGAACTGAATTTTGTTGGGTTCCTCATGAAGTGTAGTATTTGATAAAAGTATGAAATCTACTATTTGGGGTATTTTTCTAGGAGAATTAAATTGAGCTAGATAAGTGCTTTTTTTACTTGTTTTAAATTTGTAAAATGCATAACTTGAGCTAGGAAAGTGCAAAAATTGTGATTCCAATTTTTATGATCTTGTGTTGACATGTTCTAGCTAGTAAAAATGCTGAACTTGTAGTAAGCATACTTGAGATATGTTCTTCATATTTAATCCTAATTAATTACTAGTTTCTAGTGAAATTAATTGGGGTAAAAATACATAACATATGATCATACAAATTTTTACACTAGTATTCTTATGCTAGGAGGAACCAAGAAAAATATTAAATATATTGCTTAACACTTTTCACTATGCTAAACTATTTTTGCTAAAATAAGCCTATGTAATTTGTCATTTTTGTAAAGGTAGCTATATTTATCCAAATGGCATGTAATTTGTACAGTAGACTATTACTGGTCATTTTTACACTACTGTAATTTTTTTCTAAATTTATTGAGCTTTAGAAATATTTATCCTTTAAATCACCTTATTATCTAAGGAAATTAATAAATAGATATAAATAAATTTGTTATATTTAACAAAAATGTTTTCTATGGTGCTTGTGATGCATATGATCTGTTGATGTTATTAGTCAGGCTTAGAAGTAATTGGTTGTATGCAACTAGTTAATTATTGCCTTTAATTCAACTAGATGGCTGCATGTATAGTTTTGGTTGTGGTGATGATTTTATGATGATAATTATCTTTTCTATAAAGATGGTTAATAACAAAGTTATAGATAACATACTTATATACCTTGTGTTAAATTTTCATAGTCATAGGCCTTATGGTTTAAGAATTTTAGCTGCTTAGAATTCTGCTGTCAAAATGCTTTATCTCTAGATAGATCTAAATGATTGAATTGTTTGGACTAGATAACTGCCGAATCACTTTGAGATGATTAAAAGAAAGTTGTAGGTAATTTCATAAGCTTTCCAGAATGTCCACAACCATATTATTTTTATATGTATAACTACTAGTTATTATCAAAACAAGTGGCTACTATCTTATAGTCTAGAGAATGATTCACATAAGTGTTTGTTTTAGTTACTAGAGAAGAGATATGCACCTACTCTATAAAAAATGTAACTTGTTATCATCTTAATGCAATACTATTGAAAACACTTATGCAGATTCATTCATCACATCATATCATATTATACATGTCATTATATCTGCATTCATGATATCTTATTTCATACTCATGCATATAGGATCATCCGAAGGGATAACTCTTCTGGAGTTCAACGAAGAAGTGGAGGATCAGCAGGAGATGCCTTAGGCCATAGCTCTAGGAGAAGAGGAGCAAACTCTCGAGGACCTCCCTAAGTGCCCTAACCATCGACCAACCTCTTTCCTCAAAGGCAAGCCTTGGAGCATTCTAAGTCTCCTATGTTTTATAAAATATCACTTGAGTCCCTTATGTTGAATGCATTAGGTTATAAGAGTTGATTGAAAACACTTGATGCATAGAACTACCTTGTCTAGTTACATATACCTTTAACCCTGTGTAGGTCTAGGATCGAATATATGCTTAGCCATGCTTAGACCAGTAGAAGTTCGGGTGATTTCCTATCACCTACTGAGATAAAGTTCATAATCATGTTTTTTGAATGTCTAAAACTCTAGTTATGCATCTCTGAAGTTACTATCAGTTTTCTGTCCTTATCTGTGTAGACCTGAAACATTGGCATAATTGATTATGTTAACCTATGAATTAGCTTTTAGGTATGAATAACAAAGTTGTAGAAATTTTCCTAAGCTTTCTAGAAAGTCCTAAGGTCACCTTTATTGAATGTTTTGTAACTTCGGTTATAGTTGAAACAAATTACTATTATGCTGCTGTCTAGATTTTTGTTCATGTGCTAGGTGATTGCTTTAGCTTGCTCTTGTTTTGGCTAAACATGTTTGGTTAGTTCTTGATCGATGCATGTGTACAATATCTGAACTTAAGTTCACTTGTGTGCCATGCCTAATATGCTTACTATCCCTCTATAATAGGTTGTGAGATGTTTAGTTAAATAACTCTAGGTGCCTATATCTTGCATAATCTTGTGTTTGTCTTGAACACTCTTTTGTGATGCATCTCTTATTACCATTCTTCATATTCATGCACTTACATCTTACATCTCATCTAGGTGCGCTAGATGAACCATGTGAAGGACATGATGTTGGAGCCTAACCCAAAGATGGTGTATGGTGGACCTATCCTGAAGATGGAAGGACCCCTAGAGTACATGCCTGAAATAGGAGATGCTCAGCCAAGCGAGTGTCGTCTAACAAACACTAATCTAGTGTTGGAACCCAGGCAAGCCTCGGAGCATTCTAAGCTTCCTATGTTTTTACTAATATTACTTGAGTCCTTTATGTTTGATGCATTAGGTTATAAGAGTTGATTGGAACCACTTGATGCATAGAACTACCTTAGTCTAGAAATATACCTTGAACCCTAGTAGGTCTAGGATTGAATGTATGCTTAGCAATGCTTAGACTGGTAGAAGTCGGGTGATTTCCTATCACCTGTGAGATATAGGTAAATACCAAAGCATGGTTGGATATATTGGCTATCATGGAAAAGAACCATGGGGAAATGTAAATGAAGGTCAGGGGCAAAGTCTATGTGTGGGTTGACTCATGTGATTTTGTCTAGTGCTAGTTAAGGACCATTGTTGGTACTTCTAACAAGATTGAAACATATGCCTCTCACTTAGCTGCCCGGATAACTCATTCCGATCAGTGAAGTCGAGTAGCTCAACTCAGGCTAGGCACCATTCTATAAAAGTGTGCACTCTAGATGGTAGTAAGGATGTACAGGGAGCCTAGACGTGAGCCCAAGTGTAGGCTAGGCTTGAACGTCCTGACAGCTAGGTTGTCCCTGATTATGCAGCGTTGATTGAACCCATGAAATGTGGACCTAAGTTGTACCAAAGGTGACCTAAGGTGACCATTGATCTGGTCTACTTAGGTTTATGTTAGGAATAAATTCCCAATAGGTTGAAATCGATTTGAATCAGCCATCTCTCCCAAACAGTGAGAAACTTGGCTTGCCCCAACATCGTAGTAACTATATTATGGCATATGATGGTTATAATGAACATGAATTATTATACCAGCTTTGTTTAGTACTGCATGCTACTAAAAGATATACCACATGTTTGGCATAGGTTAGTTGCTAATCTAGAGATGAATAGTTATAATTAACTTGATGACCAAATTATAACTGTATACTTAAATTGGTAAGCTTTTATGCAAAATGTTGTCAAGCTAGCTCCACTTATAAAGTCCTTGCATAATTCTTGGAGTCACTTTATTTTTGGTTTATGATGGGTAAGTCTAGCTGAGTACCTTCTCGTACTTAGGGTTTTATTCCCATTGTTGCAGATGGTATAGTGTATCATGGCTATTGCAAGAACTACTTCTTTCCTACCATGGACGAGGAGTAAGCCCTGGCCAGGCATCTCTTATTAATCCCTCCCTTATGCTTTTGTGGAAGTGTGATCGTGAGCTGGCACTATATTTAAACAATGTTGTAGATGTTGGTTTCAATTTTTAATTTGCTTCAACTACTATTTTACTTGAACTTGGTTTGTAATAACTTTAATTCATACTCTAATGGATGAACTGTATTTGTGATCTTTATGAAACATGTGACATGTATGTTGAATCATGTATGATCTTGGTTGTATGTTGATGGTTAATCGAGACCCTTCATGGTACTCGATAGACTACCAGGGTTTATGTGGGTTCAAGTATGACAGTGCAACCGCTTGTGGGCTACCATTGTACTTGTGCTCTTACAAATTAGGTCGGTTCTGCTACATTCATGTTGCCTTGTGAAGCATGTCATGCTTCGGCATACTTCATGTGCCATTGTCTTGCAAGCTAGGGCCTCAACCAGTGGCGCGAACCCATGCATAGTCTTGTGAGCTTGGCCTCCCCTAGCGGCTCGGCCCACATGGAGCCTTTCAGGTACCGGGGGTCATACCCCCACAATGAGGAAGTCTCTTCGGCTAAGGCCGAACATGCACCACTTACCTAGAGACCCTCACACGGACTAGAAGAACAAGAGGAAGGTTTCCAACCTTTGGATATTCCATATTTCGAGGATGACTTTTTTGAAGATTTCAGAAATACCTTGAAATACTCTTGCCAAAAGAGGCCACCAGTTCCTATCACTCCTCTTGAACCATGAGATGACGCTTTTCTTAAAGAATCTATCAAGGAGTTGACTACTTTAATGAGCAATGAATGGGTAGATGAAGTGGAACAGTCCTCTAAAGAAATTTAGATTTGCACCCCTTCTCTAACCATCCAAGGCAAAATTTCAAAAATCATGGTGGAACTTCTTTATAATCACACTATTAGAGCAAATCTTATGTTTGCTTCTTTTGCACACACCTACTTATGTGATGAAGCACTTGCTCTGACATCTAAAAATTTTAGAGTTGCTCCATGTTTGAGGTAGAAAGGATTTGGGATTCTCCACAACATAATGATTCATGATAACAATGTGGAAATGACCCTTGATTTCCATGTCTTTGAAATATAGGATTTTGACATCTTGATAGGGCATCCTATAGAAAAACCTATCAATGAGCCTCTGTCATCAGGGGCTTTGGACATAAAGTTGGGGAGATGTCTAAACTCATTGCTATCTTAGAAAAACATAGTCCAGTTTTTGAGTATTCACTTCAAGATCTTAATGGGATAAGTCTAATGCTCTGCACCCATCGCATTCCGATAGACTCTTGGAGTACGCCAACTCGAGAGCCTCAGCGTAGGCTCAATAATGCAATCTAGGAAGTCCTCAAACTTATTCATGCCCTATCCTGTACAACATAGCGACTAGGTTTGTCCTATCCAAGTGGTACCCAAGAAAGGAGGAATGACGGTCATTGAAAAAAATAAAAATGAGTTAATCCTACAACAAACTATCATGGGGTGGAGAATGTGTATTGATTACCGAAAACTCAACGTGGCAACAAAGAAAGACCACTTCCCACTGCCTTTCATTGATGAAATGTTAGAGCGGTTGGCGAAGCATTCTTTCTTCTGTTTCCTTGATGGCTATTCAGGGTATCATCAGATTCCCATCCACCTTGATGATCAAAGCTAGACGACCATCACATGTCCATATGGAGCGTACGCATATCAACATATGTCTTTTGGGTTATGCAATGCACCCACTTCATTCCAACGATGCATGATGTCTATCTTCTCAGACATGATAAATGAAACCACAGAAGTTTTCATGGATGACTTCTCAGTCTATGGAAAAACCTTTGACCACTATCGGGAAAACTTAGACAAAGTCTTGCAAAGATACCAAGAAAAGGACCTAGTACTTAACTGGGAAAAGTGCTATTTCATGGTTCAAGAGGGCATCATTCTTAGGCACCTCGTGTTCAAGAGGTGAATTGAGGTAGATAAGGCAAAGATCGAGGTGATCGAACAACTACCACCCCCTATGAACATAAAAGGGATCTGTAGCTTCCTAGGTCATGCGGGATTCTATAGACAGTTCATCAAAGATTTTTTACAAATCCCTAGACCCCTCACAAACCTACTAGTTAAGGATGCACCTTTTGAGTTCATAGATATGTGCTTAAATGCTTTCCACACTCTTAAGAAAGCACTTTGTTGGCATCGGAGGTGGTCTGAATCACACACTAGTAGGACCTTGGACGCCTGAACCACTACAGACTAAAGAAGGCAGTGAGGATGTCACTCTTTCATGTTGAAGAATGGATAGGTTTACAAGCAAACTACCAAAGGATAACCAACGTACTTGCGTGATGAAGAACCAGCTAGTTTTTGGGTAAACTAGCAAATAAACCATCAAAGCTCTCGCCTGGGAGGGACCCTGTTAGGGCAAGGACGTCGCTGGGTTGCCCTATGTCAGCCGACAAGCCTAGGGCGCCATCCTTTGTTGTGGATCAAGGGATGAATAGCATGAAGGTAGGAGAAGAGGGTAAAAGGGAGTTTGTAGATTGGTTTGTATGATGATTGGATAGTTAGGAACTCAATCGGCCATGCTCGTCTCATATATATATAGGGGGTGGTCTTATCCCAGTAGGAAACAAGTCCAAATCGCAATCTCCAAGTTTCCAATGTCCAAAATAGGTCAAAACTTACTTGGGGGTCAAATTGGCTTGGAAACAGCAGAAAAGTCAGCTTAGCCAACTTCCATGGGCCCGAGATGCTGTTTATTTATAAACCCAAACCCTAAGAAGAGCGACGGCAGGTATTTATAGAGTCTTGGATGTCACCCCCCTGGACGCGCCCCCTAATTGGCCCAAACACGATACACGGTCCAACAGACCAAAAGACGGTGTCGCAGCACCCTGGCAGATTCTCGACACAGATTTTTTTTGACGATTCCCATTGATTCCGAAGGTATTTTGATATGAAACCACTTGGATTGGCTTCCTTATCAAATTAGCTTTCCAACCATATGTGGATCGTCAAAAACAGAGTCCGGATGCGTCATGGGTGACCAATTTAAGGCAAACTGGTCCTGGAGGCCGAGGCAGACTCGAACTTGAGTTGCTTTGGGCCTCCACCTCGGGGACTCGAACCGAATTAGCCTCAGACCTCCTTCTTGACTTGGACACCCTTGCTGGCCTCCTACCCCTCCATACCATGTACCTAACATGGTCATATGCATGGGTGTCTTGTCCTCATCACAAAGGAAAGCATTCAAGGCATCAAACCAAAACTGTGAGGCCGATTGTCGGTGTCTGATGACCAGCAACTCATCATGGGAGTATCTAGGGTGATGTTTGGTGGGGCTTCGACATATGCAGAACTCGACGGTGAATGCAAAGACAACAATTTATACTGGTTCGATCTGCCAGAACAGCGTCCCTATGTCTAGTCTGGGTGGAAAATATATTGTGCCCTACACTTCGGGTTTAGACAGTGAGGTCTGTTTGGCATAGCAACGTTACTAGAATTACATGTGGGTAATTCCTAGTCACACTAGATCTTCTCCCTTCCTTGCGAGGTACCCCTAGGGCCCTGCACCGACATCAATGTCAACAAGTGGTTCGTTCTTATCCATATCGGCTAAAGAGAGTGTGATACACTGATCTATATCATGTTCATCACACAAAACTTTCTTGGAGTCCAATACACGATGGTACTAGTTCCTCCAACTTGTGACTTGGTTAGGCCACGATCTGAAACTACCTGCCTAATCTGACAACTACATCTGAGAAATCTTGAAGGGAAGTCTCTAGGTTTAAGTTAATGAACTCGATAGGGTCAGGATTTGTCTATGGGACCCAAATAATACAGATCTGGTTTACTATGAATATTCGATAGGAAAGTAGGATTTAATACAAAAAAAAAGAGAATATGGGTCTAAAACGAAACCAAATATATAGAGAAGAGAAATGAACATCTGGAATTTGAACATGGTAGGAGCGAAGATGGAGAAATCCAAGATTGGATCTGGCCTAAGGCAATCCTTGCTTGATGGTGATCCTCGTAGGAAGCAGAGGTACCCGCAGTGTGAAGGTTGGATTCGATTGAAGAAGAAAGAACCATATCTCATCTAGGGTTTTGGCTTGAAATGGGCGAGATGGCACCTAGAAAATGAAGGCGATTGTCAAAGGTAGAACATGGAGATAGTGATTAAGTGAATATAAAACTGACTTGGCCCAAGATTCAAGGTGACACATGTGTGTCGAAGAGGAATAATCGGCATGTTCGTTGGTTGGTTTCTAGGATGATAAGCCTGACTAGTGCTAGTTTGTTGTGAGAGGAAAACACTGTTGGCTGGCTAATAAGCCCGGGCTAAAACCAATAAGCGAACAAGCTGAATATAGTCGGGCTAATAATTGCTCGAGTTAATCTCAAAACAAACATATTTTATTTTGAAATTGGGGCATGTGTTTACACTAGATTTTTGAATGGAACGCAAAGATCATGACTGTCAGCGGTATCGGCTTAGGCGTAATAGAGTTGGATTCTGCCAGAAAGAGAATCATGGAGTCCTATTTGTATAAATTAGATTAGTTTCCTTTTACGCCAAAATTGTTTAGTCTTATTCGATTAGGACTCTGTATCGGCCTAGGGTATAAATATAAGCCCCGGCTATTGCATCATGTTTATCTCTCGATCAATACAATATCTTTTTCTGGCTTCATGCCACTGCAATATGAGTAGGAGTAACATAATTCTTAGCGAGTTCTTCGGTAGGCAAGGCTGCATCAATTTCGATATCCTGTTTGCTTGTAACTACCATCATTATCAACTTTTATCTAATCTTGTAAGGCTGTGTCTTTTGATCTCTTGCTAGATTTGATATTAGTCAAAGTTTTTTATTCTAACACGTTTAAAAAGGTTGCATCTTATTATCTCTTGCTAGATTTAGTAGAATCGCCAGTTATCCAACAAGGATTAAGATACATCGGTTTATATATTTTGAATCTATCGTCTTGCTGTTTATCACATTTATCTTGTTCCTGACGCAAGATTGGCTTATCGTCTAGTTTTACATAGTGTGTTTTCATTATTCTGTTTTACTATAAATAGATCTATGGGCTTGCAAGCTTTAATTTATCACCCTACTATCAACACTGTCTCAATTTGATCCGATTGATGGTGACACTAGATTAGATCTTGTTAGCCTATGGATTTCTTTGTACAAAAATAGAGAATTGTTTACATATTATGGTTCATCGGCTTTGTAGCCGATGTCTTGGCTTTCATGTTCTATCATGTGTTATATGCATCGGCTTTGTAATTAATAAACTTAATCTTGCATATATATGGATATATGCTGCTGTCATCAGCTCCCCAGACGATAGCATTTGTTTACATTGTTTTATTATATCGAATCATCATATATTGGCTTCATAGCCGATGCATTATCGCACTCCATTGGCTTCCAAGCCGATGGACCAATGAAACTGTTCAGATCATGAGCCAATATGTTCCATATTAAATTACTGATTATTTTTTCTCTTGTTAATTAGCAGATTAAATTGACTGGCACTCCCTAGATCCCAAAATCGATAGGACCTACACTGGAGTGAAGCAAATCTCCTAGGCTTGTCGTGTGTCCTGCGCAACAACCAAATTTTCTGCATCGATAGGGAGTTAAAAGTAGAGTTCTACTCAGGGTTCCCAAAGCTGGTCTTCTGGTCTGGTATAGCTCTTATAACTTTTCTATTTTGTAAGACTTTACTTTATTCAATATATTACTCTTGCTCTACTTTACTTAGCATTTACTTTATGCAACATTATTCTATTTATAGTGTTGTTGTGGTCTATTTTAGTACACATAGTTGTTCTATAATAGCTTGATGATCCTATAGACACACATGTACATGATCATTGTCTGTCATTAGGTGCTCTAATTGGATGTGTGATCACATTAGAGTAGTGAGAGAAGGTGTAAGCGTGGTGCTTATACTTGATCTTGCCTTTGAATATTGCTTGTCGCATAGATTATTTGTGGTAGCTAGCTAGAGTAGTGACAGCCTTTGCCTAGTCTTCGTATTCCACCACGTGTTCTTAGACAAGTTCTTAAAACGGTAAGGCTGAGCGGGATAGCCGCTTCGGGTAGGAGTTTTGTCATCCTACTGTCTCGCCTATCGCCTCGTGTACCTATTGTGAGGACTTAATCTTTATGTTGCAACTTTGTGATTAAGATAAATCATAGGAGTAGAGTTTGAATCAAAGGAACCTTGCACTCTCTCATTGTTCTCCCACCTAACTATACCTCATTGTTCTCCCACCTAGCTATACCTTACTAAAGTTATCCTTAAGCTACTTTACACTTGCTTCATCACCCTTCCTATCCAATATTCAATTACCTCTCTACACTAATTGGTACTAAGTTATGGTAAACATTAAGATCTCTTGTTTATTATTACTAGTATATGTCCGTGCATTGCTACGGTAGCCTCAAAATTTTCAACACTAACTATTGCCGTGTTGCTACAAGAGCCTCAATTTTTTTAACACAACATCTATTGTCATGCGTTGCTATGAGATTGATTACTGTTTTTGACGAATTCATGCTGAAGAACAAAACCCACATACTTCTAGCCTACAACTGCGAGTATGTGTTCTCGACTTTTAATTTTATGCTTCTTTTTCATTAAGATTATTCGATAATTAGGATTCTGTGATTACAGCAACCATTTCGTCTTCATTTGTGTTAATCTTGCAAAAAATCTGATCAACCTATGGGACTCGAAGAAAAAACCATTTCATCATCTAGATGCACTGGTGGTAGTGCTAAATTAGTAAGCTGATCCTAATAATATATTATTTTCTAATCACACATACCACTTTCTAATGTTTCTCCCTTTAATGTTGCTCAGTGTCCAAAGAAGACATCGGTGGGACGCCGGTCCCATTCAAGGTTGTCGAAATGGAGGGGAAGTACCTATCATAGCCGGCGGGAAACAATGAATACGGGTTTATAGTAATGTGGGCAATGCTTCGCAACATCGGCGGGAAATCGAAAGAAGCTGATAAGTTGGTGTGTATAATCCCCATTTCATTTATGTCTGTTAATAATTCAATAAAATGATTTATTGTTCCTCTTTGGATATCATCTTTTTTGAACGACAGCGCAAGAAATATAACCATGAAATGTTGTTAGACATGGAGATCATCGCACTGCAATCGAAGCTGGCAAAATTCATCTTAGCCGAGGTATTGGAAAAAGATGGAGTATTTTTCATTGCACAATTCATGAAGTACAAGGACTAGTATGGCCTAGAGCGGCTTGCCATATTATTGTAAGAAGTTCGAGAAGCATTGCACAATCTGTGAAGTCCTGAAACATTTCTTTTTTATTTTGAGGGATCGAGATCTGGATAAGAACATTTGAATCGTAACCTGTAACATTTGTAATATTTAATATTGATGGACCTATCGTCTACGTAGCGTATATAAAGCGAAACTTGATTCCATGAAAAAAATATAAATTAAAATCAATTATAAAACAATAAAATACGAACATGACATCACTAGTCGATTATCAGAAAATCGACAGTGTTGTCGTAAACATCACTGTCGGTTAGCAACAAAATGGGCAGTAATGGCACTGCCGGCTTGATCCACAAACCGGTAGCGTTGGCTTAGCCATCACTTGCCGGTTCTTGTCACAAACCAGCAGTGATCCTTACTACAACACTACCGGTTGAATCACTAACCGACTAGTGTTGTTGGAACTAAACTCTACCGGGAGGTCTTATAAACCGGCAGTGTTGGTGGAAATGAACACTGTCGGTTGTGTAAAGAACCAGCAGTGAAGTTGAAGAACACTGTCGGTATGGTTGTGCCGATTTAAAATCTCACAGTGATGGGGTATTTTAAACCGGTAGTGAAGTGTTATTCTGATGTAGTGTGAATAAACTGCTTCCAGTAGATATTTACTAAGACTGAATATTATTGTCGTGAGCCAGTTGTTCTTCTAAG
This sequence comes from Miscanthus floridulus, assembly GCF_019320115.1. NCBI lineage: Eukaryota > Viridiplantae > Streptophyta > Magnoliopsida > Poales > Poaceae > Miscanthus > Miscanthus floridulus. The sequence continues at coordinate 57,888,221 of NC_089584.1, forward strand.
CTTTGATAGTTGTTGGTCGGCCCAAGATTTGATCCACAAAAGTTGAATTTCTCTAACCACATGTTTAGAAAAAAACTGAGTGTTCTCTGTCATCGACTAGTCCAGTCTTGGCATGAGCATAAGTATAACCAGTCCATCCACCAATGCCCTTGGTCTAGGAGCCAACGTGTTGGTTTGTCAAGCAGATTATAAGGGGTAACCTGGTGCTATGATGTTGAGTCCAGTCAACATTTGCACATCGGCTAGTGATGGTCATCAGGCCCGTGAGTAAACAAAGGAAAGCATTCAAGGCATCAAACCAAAACTGTGAGGCCGATTGTCGGTGTCTGATGACCGGCAACTCAGTCACGGGAGTATCTAGGATGATGTTCGATGGGCTTCAGTGTATGCAGAACTCGACGGTGAACGTAGAGACAACAATTTATACTAGGTTTGGTCCGCCAGAACAGCGTCCCTATGTCCAGTTTGGGAGGAAAATATATTGTGCCCTGCGCTTAGGGTTTAGACAGTGAGGTCTGTTTAGCATAGCAATGTTACTAGAATTACATGTGGGGAATTCCTAGTCACACTATATCTTCTCCCTTCCTTGCGAGGTATCCCTAGGGCCCTACACCGACACCGATGTCAACAAGTGGTTTGTTCTTATCCATATCGGCTAAAGAGAATGTGATACACTGATCTATATCATGTTCATCACACAAAACTTTCTTGGAGTCCAATACACGATGGTACCAGTTCCTCCAACCTATGACTTGGTTAGGCCACGATCTGAAACTGTCTACCCAATCTGACAACTACATCTGAGAAATCTTGAAGGGAAGTCTCTGGGTTTAAGTTAATGAACTCGATAGGGTCAGGATTTCCTATAGGACCCAAATAATACAGATCTGGTTTACTTTCGCTTGGAATAAAGATATTTCCCTCAACTCCTACAAAGAACGAAAGAAAGGGAGAAAAAATAAATCTAAGTGAAGCGCAAAAAGGAAAAGAGAAATCATGACCTAGGGTTCTAAACAAAGAAAACCAGGAAATGACATGATAGAGAAGAAAAAATTGAACATACCTCTGGAACGTTGGTTGAAGTCGCCATTAGTGCAGAAGAGCGGAGATGGAGAAATCCAAGATTGGATCTAGCCTAAGGCAGTCCTTGCTTGATGGTGATCCTCACAGGAAGCAGAGGTACCGGCAGTGTGAAGGTTGGATTCGATTGAAGAAGAGAGAACCATATCTCATCTAGGGTTTTGGCTTGAAATGGGCGAGATGGCGCCTAGAAAATGAAGGCGATTGTCAAAGGTAGAAGATGGAGACATCGATTAAGTGAATAAAAAACCGATTTGGCCCGAGATTCGAGGCGACACATGCGTGTCGAAGAGGAACAATCAGCCTAGTTCGCTAGTTGGTTTCTGGACTCCCGACTAGTGCCTAGGTTTGTTGTGAGAGGAAAACACTATTGGCTGGCTGATAAGCCCTGGCTAAAACTAACAAGCGAATAGGTTCAATATAGCTGGGGTAATAATTGCTCGAGTTAATCTCAAAACAAACATATTTTATTTTGAAATTGGGGGGGCATGTGTTTACACCAGATTTTGGAATGGATCGCAAAGATCATGATGTCAGCGGTATTGGCTCAGGCGTAACAGAGTTGGATTCTGCCAGAAAGAGAATCATGGGGTCCTATTTGTATAAATTAGATTAGTTTCCTTTTACGCCAAAATTGTTTAGTCTTATTCGATTAGGACTCTGTATCGGCCCAGGGTATAAATATAAGCCCCGGCTATTGCATCATGTTTATCTCTCGATCAATACAATATCTTTTTCTGGCTTCATGCGATTGCATTATGAGTAGGTGTAACATAATTCTCAGCGAGTTCTTCAGTAGGCAAGGCTGCATCGATTTCGATATCCCGTTTGTATGTAACTACCGTCATTATCAACTTTTATCTAATCTTGTAAGGCTGCATCTTTTGATCTCTTGCTAGATTTGATATTAGTCAAAGTTTTTGATTCTAACACGTTTAAAAAGGTTGCATCTTATTATCTCTTGCTAGATTTAGTAGAATCGCCAGTTATCCAACCAGGATTAAGATACATCGGTTTATATATTTTGAATCTGTCGTCTTGTTGTTTATCACATTTATCTTGTTCCTGGCGTCAGATTGGCTTATCGGCTAGTTTTACATAGTGTGTTTTCATTATTCTGTTTTACTATAAATAGATCTATGGGCTTGCAAGCTTTAATTTATCACCCTACTATCAACACTATCACAATTTGATCCGATTGATGGTGACACTAGATTAGATCTTGTTAGCCTATGGATTTCTTTGTACACAAGTTCTTAAAAGGTAAGGCTGAGCGGGATAGCCGCTTCGGGTAGGAGTTTTGTCCTCCTACTGTCTCGCCTATCGCCTAGTGTACCTATTGTGAGGACTTAATCTTTATGTTGCAACTGTGTGATTAAGATAAATCACAGGAGTAGAGTTTGAATCAAAGGAACCTTGTACTCTCTCATTGTTCTCCCACCTAGCTATGCCTCATTGTTCTCCCAACTAGCTATACCTTACTAAAGTTATCCTTAAGCTACTTTACACTTGCTTCATCACCCTTCCTATCCAATATTCGATTACCTCTCTGCACTAATTGGTACTAAGTTATGGTAAACATTAAGATCTCTTGTTTATTATTACTAGTATATGCCCGTGCATTGCTACGGTAGCCTCAAAATTTTCAACACTAACTATTGCCGTGTTGCTACAAGAGCCTCAACTTTTTCAACACAACAGCTACTTGTCATGTGTTGCTATGAGAGCCTCAACTTTTTCAACACAATAGCTATTGGCCCTGTTCATTCCTACGACTATATAAAATTTAAATAAACAAAATAGTATAATCCAAAATAATATGCGTACAAAGGAACATAGGGGGCATACAAAAAGGCTTAACATTCTTGTAGAAAATGAAAAAAGTTAGCTTTCCAAGGAGCTTTAGAAATGATACACTTAGTTTTTCAAACAAAGAACAAATTTTCATAATTAGATTTGCGAAGTGCTGATTGCAGATCATCCTTTAATAATTATAAGTGAAGCTGGAGCCTGGTGGCATAAAATTCATATTGTTTTTGTGCTGACAAAGAGATAAATCCCTGCATTCGTGCATTCGGCAAGAGTTGCCAATAGGAAAAAAGTTAGTTATATATCAACACCTGCTATAGATTTAGGAAACCCCTGTTGTATTCATATTTAACTTGCTAATTCAAAGAGGAGAGTCCAACAAATTTTAGGAAACACCTTTAACCAGAACATTGGGCTACCTGAGTGAAGCCTAGACTCAAAGAAAGGACAACCTAACTTGCACCCAAAAAATGCAGGAACTGCAATTAATCAAAAAGCACACACAGGGAATGTTTCAGATGCGCCCTCTTTAATTAAGGTTGAGATATTATTCGATGACTATCTAGAGTAACACCATAGTAGAATGCATATATCTTTCAGACATGAGCTTTTATACTGATTTTGCGCTAGATACTACATGACAAATGGACACAAGGATCCTGCATAGACCACATATATGGTAGCATTAGGAGAGTCATTATAGACCATGCAATCGTTAATTGACTCATTAGGAAACACGTTGGGGCAGTTGGGTTGCAACAAGTTTGGGGCAAAAGCTTTGTTGGCCAAACCCAGGTTTCTCTCTACTTTGGTGGCCAAGCCCTGGTTTCTCTCTACTTTGTTGGCCAAATCTTGTGGTAGACTGATTGCCATGGTCAAGCCCAGGTTTCTCTCTACTTTTTTGGCAAATCTTTAGCCCCCAAACACATGGAACCAAAAGCTTATATACTCTAGGTCACATAAACACCCAAATAAACTATAATGAGATTTCCCTGATGAGAAGCATAAATCCAGACTTCCTAGGCTTAACACCCTGCATACATAATCTCCACAAACAGGTGAAAGAGATTAAGTCAAAATTCAACTTGACACCAATTATTTGCTATGAGCAATGAAAGACAGTTTGTACTAAATTGTATATGTAAAATGCAAGACACCATGAGATTGCTCAAAGAGCTCTTCAAATTACTCAAGTAATGCCTCAAGCAAACAGGCCTGCAAAGATCCTCAGTTCATAGGACATCTCAATCACAACAAAAAGAAATACTGATTTTCATAAAAAAAACTATGTTTCAGGATGAGATGCGTACATGGCGCAAATAATTCCTAGGTTTAACACCCTGCACACCCAAATAAACTATAATGAGATTTCACTGATTATGCTCTAATATTGGAACATGAAGTATGGCAGCTGCACAGGAACTAAAACCTACGCATCTTAGCCTTAGCAGTGACCATGTTTCTTCGGTTTGGAACTTTTATGACTCACATGGGTCCTTCAGTAAATGATGCTCCCAATTATAACGCATCTGCACATGAACCCAAAACATAAAATACATTACCTCATTGAATAAAAATACATGGAATGCACCAAAATTTAGTAGAAAGAACTGGGAATAAAATGAAGCCACATTATTAAAGATGCATCTAGTAGAAACCAAAGACTCAAGGTTCCATGGTATGTAAAATTTCATCAATCAGCTTTACTTTTTAAATGTACCACTCTACATGATCAGGTCACTTATTTCATAAATTTTCTCTAGGATCTCGTACTCACTTATGATCCATTGTGTTTTTATGTTCCAGGACATAACTCTGTAAATCGCGCTAAATCAAAAAGTAGAACCTGGTTTCTACTTTTTAAAGCCACATTCGCTATTTAATTTGGATTTTAGTTGATAAGTAAAAATCAATTGGTTGAGTGCAAGAGTTGAAAACAAGAAAGGGATATAGGCCATGTTCGCTTCTCTTATAATTCAGTCTTTTTCAGCTTGTTTTTTCAGCCGGAACAGTATTTTTCTCTTACAACAAATCAGCTGTGTTTCGGTTTGTTTTTTCAACGAAGCGAACGGGGCCATAATCAATTTGTTTAACAAGTAATATAACAAATAGTTAAGTAGCACGCAAATTCCCTGTATTCTATTAATCAACTTAAGGGATATCAATAACAGTGATAATCACCTTACGAAGCATAAGACACTTGAGCTAATTAAAAAATGAAACAATGGAACTGCTAACAGCATAAAACAAAGGAACCTCGCCTGCTCGCCAGCGTGCAGCACTGCAGCACCGCCGGAACTCTGGCCACCCCTGCAGCAGCAGCGTCGACGTGCCAGCGGCAGCAGCAACCGCGAGCAGCATGATAGTCGCCTTTACATCTCCGGATAAGAAGTACATCGCGCTTGCCGCCGAGTCCGACCGATCTGCTGTGGCTCAAGCAAGCCAGGCTCTGCTCCGTGGCAGCCGTACGTCATGAAAGCATAAGTCTTCTGGTTAACTATCTATGATGCTTATCTTAGGTGTAGTTGGTGCATATGTCATCATCCTTATCATCTATCTTATCATACTTTAGCATCTACTTTAGTAGTTGAAATATGTTAATATGTTGTAGCTTTCTTAAGTTGCAAGCATGCTACTCTATATGTATCCCCAACCTACCATGGTTTATGGCAAGGCCAATGAAATGGAAATCTAGCCTCAAACCTGTGTTTTGTCTCCAACAAATGATATCTAGAGCCTAGTTATCTTTCTTGCATTCTTCCTATCCAAATTCCGCCGCCATGTCCTATCCTCCCCGTAACCACTCCTCTGCCGTTTACACCCGGAGTGGCCGGTCGGCTGGCGATGGCGGCACTACAGAGCCTTCACGGGCGGTAGATGAGCATGCAGCAGCCCAGTCCGTGGCAGATCGATGAAAGGAGGAGGCGGTGGTGCGAGCGCAGGTCACTGCTCTAGCGGAGCGGCTGGCGGCTGCTGAGCTGGCAGTAGTGCGGGCTGTTGAGACGGCCGCGGTCATGGCTGCTACGGCTCAAGCGACGGCGGCAGAGGCCGTGGCTCTGCGCGAAGGAGGAGCAGGCGGTTTCGGCGCGGGTGCTGGTGCGGACACGCGGGAGCGTGCGGTCGCGGTGGAGTAGGAGCCACGGGTCACGTAGGACTTCAGCGAGCGGATGGCGGGAGTTGCATGCACGGACACCTGACTCGAGCGCGAGGACCTACGGGCGGCGTGGGACACATGGTCCCAGGACCGGCGAGGCTTCGATGGACTCGGCTAGGATCCACGCGGAGCAGGCGTTCGTGCACAGGATGCGCGTGCATCAGGCAACGCCGATGCCTGGTTCGAGCTCGAGGAGCTACGGCCCACGCGGGATCCGCGAGTTGACCGCGAGCTGGAGGCCCAGTAGCATCGGGAGCACGCGGAGCTAGAGCAGGCGCTGTAGGACTTCGACGCACATGACCCCAGAGACGCAGCCTCGGCGGATGTGACCATGGCGACAAGGAGCATGGCGGATGGGATGCTGGCGCGTGGAGCCCTTGTAGGCGGCGCGACTCCCTTGCCCTGGACCGGCGCCGTGGTCGCCATGGCTGGCACGGTTCCCCTCCCGTCGTCCACACCGTGTCAAGGATTCTATCGCTAGCAGCGGATGGCCCATGCTCACCAAGACCAACTACGCCAAGTGGTCCATGGTGATGAAGGTGAAGATGTAGGAGCGGCGCACGTGGGACGCGGTATGGTACGGCGACGCCGACTTCGACGACGATCGGCGAGTGCTAGAGGCGCTCCTTTCTGCTGTTCCGCTGGAGATGCACTCCTCCCTCGCAAACAAGGAGACCACCAACGACGCCTGGGACACCATCGCCGTGGCACATATCGGCAGCTACCGTGCCCGTAGATCCATGCTACAGAAGCTATGTCAGGAGTTGGAGAACCTGGCTTTCAAGCTAGGTGAGGACGATGATGACTTTGCTCTCTGCCTCAACACCCTAATGTAGTAGTTGGCGCGGTACGGCGACGACGACATCGATGAGGAGAGCCATCAAGAAGTTCCTCCGTGTCATTGCCAAGAAGTACTCGTAGGTCACCACCACGATCGAGATGTTGCTGGACTTCTCTAAGCTGTAGATCGAGGAGATGAGGGGTTGCCTCAAGGTCATCGACAACCGCAAGCAGCTACCTCCCTCAGAGCCAGTCACCATCAGTGGCAAGCTTCTCTTCACCAAGGAGCTATGGCTCATCTGCCAGCAGGAGCGAAAGAATGGGGAGGCCTCGGGTTCTTTGGCTTCAGGTTTGTCGAGTAGTCGCAAGCGTAGGCCATGCAAGCGGGACAAGGTGCGTGGTGGTGCTCCTAATGATGCTAGCGGTGAGCGCAAGGCTACTTGCGATGACACCTACAAGAACTACGGGAGAACCAACCACTAGGCCAAGGACTAGCTAGCAAGCAAAGCATGGCAGTTAGGCACACGTCGTGCAAGCACAGGAGGGTGACAAGCCGGATCTATTCATCATACACGGGGGCATTGAGCTGCATTCCTCTCCAACGCTAGCCACCGCCGCGATCCTCTACCTCGACGAGCCATGGGCCCATGTCTTCCTCGGCAATAGGTCTGGTGGTGACAAGATCAATGGGTGGTACCTCGACACCGGCGCCACCCACCACATGACCAGGCGGCGAGAGTTCTTCTCCAAGCTCGACTCCAGCAGTTCGAGGCTCTATCAAGTTCGAAGGATGCCTCCACCATGGAGATCAAGGGTGTTGACTCCATCGTCTTCACCACCAAGACCGGTGAGCACCGGCTGCTCACCGACATCTACTACATCTCCATGCTGAGGAACTCCATCATCAGCTTGGGTCTTGCGCATCTAGGATCACCATCGTCACCTTCTCGCCTAGGTGAACAGAGGCACCAACCACCTCTACATTCTTCATGTGCAAGTGGCATAGCCCAGTGTGTCTTGCAGGCCACCGCGATGACTGATGCTTGGTGGTGGCACGAGCACTTTGGGCACCTCAACTTTGATTCCCTGAAGCAGCTCGGCAACAACAAGATGGTGTAGGGCATGTTGTGAGTCAAGCACGTGGAGCAGTTCTACGACACCTGCATCCTCACCAAGCATCGATGCCTCCCCTTCCCTCGCTAGGCAAGCTTCCACGCCAAGCAGAAGCTAGAGTTCATGCATGGTGACCTCTATGGCCCCGTGACACCAGCCACACCTAGAGGCCGGCGCTTCTTCCTGCTCCTCATTGACAACGGGTCCTACTACATGTGGCTGGTCCTGCTCAACACCAAGGTGGTGCCTGCGGATGCCATCAAGCTATTACGAAGGAGTGCAGTAGCAAACTTCGGGTGCTACGCACCAACAATGGCGGTGAGTTCACGGTGCCTGAGTTAATAGTGTACTACACCGATGAGGGGATCCATCGCCACTTCTCTGCCCCGTACAACCCTTAGCAGAATAGTGTCATTGAGCACTACAACCAGACGATGGTGGCCACAGCCCATGCCCTCCTTAAGCAGAGAGGGATGCCAGCAATCTTCTGGGGGGAGGCGATGATGACTGCCATCCATCTCCTCAACCACTCGCCCACCAAGGCCCTAGATGGCAAGATGCCATACAAGGCCTAGCACGGGCACAAGCTAGTGGTGAGCCACCTCCGTGTTTTTGGCTGTCTCACATTTGCCAACGAGCTCAACCACGTCAGCAAGCTCGATGACTGGAGCACGCTAGGGGTCTTCATTGGCTATGCGGAGGGCGTCAAGGCCTACTACATCCTCAACCCTGCGACACAGCATGTCCGCATCTCCCGTGACATCATGTTCGACAAAGGGCAAGGCTGGGCTAGGGACAAGGCGGTAGACGACTGTTGACAGTAGTTAACAACCATTATAAACCATCAACATAACATGTATAAGGGCATAAATATAATCAGCAATAAAGGTCTAGGGGTTTAACCTAACAAATTCCATGAGTTTTAGTGAATCTGTATTTTCTACAGGGTTTATCTAGAAAATCATCAAGGTGGACCTACATGTCAGATTTAATCTCGTTTATCCATAGCGAAACGGACACCAGAAGACTCGAGAGGACTCTGTGTCGAGGCAGGGAGGCTAAGACTGCTAGGTGGGACCAGCCCCTCCTTCGAATGTCAGTTCTCCACCGCCTCCTAGGTTACATCTACACCATCCTTTAGGTCGGTTTGATCCAAGGGCTCACGTTGGATGCTCCGGCCTATATAATCAGCCCCTGCCACTGCCCCCAAGCATAACCCTAGTCATCAAGTCATTTGAGAAGATAGAAACCATAATCATTCTTAGAGCTCCACCATATTTTAGGGCATAGCTAGTTAGGCTAGGTCTAGTAGGAGGCAAGCAGGCTTTGCTTGGATTCCCGGTCATATCAAGAGCATGGTTTGGTATAATCTTTGTACCCCCTCTCTTTTGTACCTCCATTATTTTTATATGCTAGTTACAATTGTTATGACAATATTAGTATTCATCTTATTCATGTTCTTTGTTATAATGTTCATCGTCTACTTTGATTATATTCTTAGTATAGTTAGATTATCATCATGTTCATGCATAAGTTCGGATAGCACTCACTCTAAGGTACCATGCGTGAGTGGTTGACATTGTGTAAGCATGGTGCTTATACGTTATTTACCTATGAATACACCCTATATTCTGGGTCATGTGGTAGATCACGGATGTGACACTCCCATTGAGTCCTTTATAGTCCACTCCCCAAATATAGGCGCACGTTGGGTCCGGTTATGAAGGAAGAACAAGCTCTGTTCTTAATCTTTCTTAGTAATATCCCATATGTGTAGATATGAAGATGATCTTAGCAATGACTACTATGTATAATGCACTAATCAATGTATGCTTTGACTTGTAATTAAGAATAACTTAGGAATTATTCCTCTAATATTCTACCTGACCATGCTAATGTCATATAAAGGAGTACTCTGAGTGATTTATCATTATTATTAGTTAATACTTATCATATATCTTATCCTATGACTTACCCCTGTTATGAGTAGAATATTGGTTATGATTTACTTCTCCATCAATCATATAAGTTATCAACACATGTCCATGCTAGACCATCCCTGTGGTAAAAATATAAATAACGATACCTGTAATACTCCTGAATGAAGTGCTACAATGGTATAATTATCTATACGCTTGCAAATCATTTTTATTCATATATTTATATATTCTTCCTAGTCACATAAATTAATAAAGTACTTAATATTATTCTGGTAGTAATGCTATGTAGTACCATCAAGCATCTCTAGCATCATCACTAGGGATGACTATCTAGTAAAGTAATATTAGGAGATATAGGTTTATAATAGGTGGCTACAAAAGAAGTGATAAGTTAATAAATACCCACAATGATGGCTTGACTTTGACTCTCAGAGACTTCATCGTCGGCTACGTCCACTTCGAGGGAGACGGGCGAGCTAGCAGCTCATCTTCACTGAGCTCATCTACCTCAACGCCTATCAGCTCCGGTGAGTCCTCCACCGCCTACACCACCAGTGAGTCCTCCACCACCTGCACCACTGTCTATGCTCCGCTCTCCTACACCGGCTCCTCAATCTCCTACATTGGTGCCCACACATTTGAGATTGGCACTAGCAGCTTTGGTCCATGATGAGCAACGCACGGTGGAGTTCGCCACTCTGTTATCCAATGACGAGGATCGCGTCGATGCCTACCATGACGACAAGCCTCAATGCTATCGCACCTTGGACAACATCTTCAGTGATCAGTCCGTCCCTAGACTTGCGATGCACGACTTTGAGGTGGAGCTACACTTGGCGTATGAGGACGACTAGCCTCGCTCCTTAACTAAGGTAGAGGGAGATGTGGCATGGCACACCACGATACTGCAGGAGATGGATGTGGTCGAGCGGAACTGGATGTGGGAGCCAGCAGATCTTTCTATCGGCCACTATGCCATCACCCTCAAATGGGTCTACAAGCTCAAGAAGGATGAGGCTAAGGCAGTGATCAAGCATAAGGCGTGTTTGGTGGTGAGCAGGTTCGTTCAATAGGAGGGAGTCGACTTCAATGATGCCTCCATGCCTGTTGCACGGATAGAGTCCATTCACCTCCACCTCACGCTAGCAGCCTAGGAGGGTTGGTGTGTGCACCACATGGACATCAAGTTTGCTTCCTCAACGGTGACCTAAAGGAGGTCTACGTCCACCAGCCACCAAGATTCCTCATCCCCAGCAAGGTTCTTTGCCTGCTCAAGGCCCTCTACAGCTTGCAGCAGGCGCCCTGAGCTTGGAATGCCAAGCTAGACTCCAACCTCAATCAAATGGGGTTCCAGCAGAGTCCTCACAAGGTTGTAGTCTATCGACCGAGCAAGGGAGGCAATGCCCTATTGGTAGGCATCTACGTTGTTGACTTGGTGATCACCAGCACCAAAGAGGCTGAGGTGGAGGCTGTTGATGGTCACTAACACCCGTTTTGACTATCAACATTCTTCCCAAAAGCATGGCAAAGTGAGGTAAATCATCATCACATGTGAAGAATTTTGTTTATAATTCACCTAGTTCCACTTGTGCTTGTAGAATTATTTGTATGCAGCAAATATAGCAAAATTTTGCTAAAATGGTGACAAACATGGACCAAAGAAGCAAGTGGATGTGACATGAGGCTGAGGGACCACTTGGCAGCACCATCCGGCCCCACAAGGGCACCACCCAGCCCCCCAAGGGGCCCCTACCATGTCATCAATCTGTGGGAGCTACTCCTAAGCCAATCACAAGCTTCCATTCAAGTCGGTTTGATCAACAGACAAGATTTGATGCCGGTGGATACATGGGCCCATTGTCATAGCCTTGGGAGCTCTCCACTGACTTACCTACCATGTTTCACCATGTGCTAGCTTCACAAGGGCCGGTCGGCACCCCCTTGCACCGCCTGGTGCCCTAGGTCCTCCACCGACCTTGCCACTACCTACAAATACCCCTCCCTCACTATACACTATAAATAGTGGGTGTGGAGCTTAGTGGAGAAGTGCCCCCATTCAATTCCAAGCTCTCCAAGCTTCTCTTAGCTTTCTAGCTTAGGTTAGCTATAGAGTAGTAGTCTAGTAATGGAGTAGAGCAAGTGTAGAGCTGCTCTCAGAGTCTAGAAGAGTCTTCTAGGTCTGGTATAGCTCCTTTATAATTCTTTCATTTTAGCATTTACTTTATTCGGTATTTATTTAAGGACCTTATTCTAGTATTATTGCTTTGCTTTGCTTTACTTTAAGTACTTAGCCATTAGTGTTCATCATTAGTGAGCTTAGGTGCTTGTTGTTTGGCATTAGTAGCATAGGTTATCTAATAATTAGTAGTCTTTCATTAGTACCGGTTTCACCATCTGGTTAGGGTGCTTTGATCTCATTTCATCAAAGCTCAGATCAAAGTAGTAAGCCTATAGATTAAGTGTGGTTCTTAGGTTATAGATTACATGTGGATATGGCTAGGCCTCCGAATAGATTGTGGTAGGTGGCAAGTGGTGACAGCCTTGTCCATCCTCTGTATTCCACAATGATAGGTCTAGTAATTAAATCGTAGGGCTCGTGGTGGACCTTATCTATTTAACACTCCTAGTTGGTAGGCGAGTTGTGCCCTGACGTACTATAGTATTTCTCCTAGTCATTTGTTTACCTTAGTTACTAGAAAGATAAAATGCTCGCTCTTCCACCTAGGTATCTCTAGGTAAGCTTGTTAGTAGTAGTTAGTTTAGGTAGTTCACATTCACTATTGTTCACCTACCTAGGATCAACCTTAGCCTTGCCTTAGCAAATCCTAGTCCAATTATAAATTCTAGTCTTTCTGTGGGAAAAATATAAATTTGACACTCAGTACTCACCGAGCAAAGTGTTACGCGATAGTTATGTGCGCTTGCGGAATCCTCCAATAGTCAATAAGAAATATCAACAGAGGCATTCAAGGAAGAGATGAAGGGCACTTTCTAGATGAGTGACTTAGGCCTTCTCTCCTTCTACCTAGGGATCATGGTCCACTTGGATAGCTCTGGCATCTCCATTCGCTAGACCGCCTACGCCAAGCGCATCATCGAGTTGGGCAGGCTCACCAGTTGCAACCCAGCCCACACTCCCATGGAAGAGAGGCTGAAGCTAAACTGCGACAGCATGGCAAAGGAGGTCAACACCACATAGTACTGACACATTGTGGGTAGTCTTCTCTACCTCGTCCACACACGGCCCGACCTAGCATTCGTCGTTGGCTATGTTAGTCAGTTCATGTAGCAACCTATGATGGAGCATCTATAGGCTATCAAGAGGATTCTCCGCTACATCGAGGGCACCTCCAACTACGACTTGCACTACCTAAAGTGCCCTAGCATGGAACACTTCATTAGGTATAGTGACAACAACCTCGCTAGTGACATCAACACAAGCAAGAGCACCAGTGGGACACTGTTCTTCCTCGACAAGCATCTAATCAGCTGGCAGTCAGTCAAGCAACAAGTGATGGCTTTGTCTAGTTGCGAGATGGAGTACATCGCTGCCATAACTACTTTGACTCAAGCTCTTTGGTTGGCTCAACTGCTAAGTGATCTCTTGGGTAGAGACATAGAAGTAGTGGAGCTTAGGGTGGACAGCAAGTCCGCCTTGGCCTTGGCGAAGAACCCCGTCTTCCATGAGCACAGCAAGCATATCCACATCAAGTACTAATTTATCAGGAGCTACTTGGATGAGGGGAGCATCAAGGCTAGCTACATCAACACCCAGGACCAGCTCACCGACTTCCTCACCAAGTCCCTTGGGTGGGTCAAGTTCTAGGACCTTCGTGCTAGGATTGGGATGGTTCAAATTCTCGAGAAGGGGCCACACAAGACTTAGGGGGAGAATGAAAGCATAAGTCTTGTTGTTATCTATCTAGGATGCTTACCATAGGAGTAGTTGGTGCATATGTCAACACCCTTATCATCTATCTTATCCTAGTTTAGCATCTACTTTAGTAGTTGGAATATGTTGTAGCTTTCTTAAGTTGCAAGCATGCTACTCTATATGTATCCTCAACCTGGCATGGTTTGTGGCAAGGCTAATGAAATGGAAATCTAGACCCAAACCTATGTTTTGTCTCCAACATGTCAGGACTCGGGGACTCGGGTGTCGGTCAGGCCTCTGGCCAGTGGGAAGGCGGTCCTCGGGGCTCACTGTGGGAGTCACTTGGTCTATTGGGCCACATCCACCGTCATAGTTGTTTAGCCACATGGTCACGCACTCATCGAGCCATTGTTCGGGTGCACGAGTAGGGTGGGGCTCCACCATGTTGCCGTCAAGGTGCTCATGCGAGCCACCACCTTGCTGTCCAAGGGGCACCTAATCATCCATTCGCTTAAGGAAGTACCATCCAAGCCATCGACAACCAGGGCCTAGATCTAGCCGATAATACCTCCTCCTACCTCGATCTACTCTGTACCAGTCTGGCCACCACAAATGAAGGTGTAGGGTTTGGAGGAGGGAGAACGACTCGGGAGGGAGAAGGCAGATGAAGGGAAGCCAATGCGCTACGGTGGGCAGAGGTGGGGCAACCACATGGGTGGAGGGTGAGATGTGAGAGCATAAGGCCCATCTATTGGCGTCGTTTGCTAGAGCAGGAGGTATGATGAGGGCATGACACCTATGGATATGCTTAAAGACAAGGTGAGCCCGTTCCTATGTTTGCATAATGATAAATCTAAGAATTGGTTGCTACCTAATAGTGGTATTTCAAATATTCTCATGAACTATGGTGATGATGATAGAGATTGGATATACCATGAACAAGACCAAGCTCAAAGTGCAAGTCCATCAAACTTGTAGTACCAAAGGACAAAGAGCTTAGAAACCAAATCTTAGAAGAAGCTCACTCATCCAAGTTATCTATCCACCCGGGAAGTAGCAAAATGTATCAAGATTTGAAATCTCACTTTTGGTGGACCAAGATGAAGAAAGAAATCATAGCTTATGTTGCAAGGTGCGACAATTGTTGTAGAGTCAAAGCAATTCACTTGAAGTCTACTCATTTCATACCAGTTAGAATTGACTATCGACCAAGTGACTACGCTGAATTATATTTTAATCTGATAGTATGTCTCCATGGTGTTCCTAGAACAATTGTATCTGACAGAGGACCTCAGTTCACCGCTCATTTTTGGGAACATTTGCACAAGATGTTAGGTACCAACTTAGTCAGAAGTTCTGCTTATCATCCATAAACCTCTAGACAGACGGAGCATGTGAATCAAATATTAGAAGACATGTTAAGAGCTTGTGTCATATCATCCAAAGGTTCATGGGATACGTGGTTATCCTTGGCTGAATTTTCCTATAATAATAGTTATCAAGAAAGCATCAAAATGGCTTTGTTCGAAGCATTATATGGCCGCAAGTGTAGAACTCCTTTGAACTAGGTTGAATCTGGAGAAAGGAGATACTATGGCATTGATTTCGTCGAAGAGGCTGAACAACAAGTCTGTACTATCCAGAAACATATGGAAGCCACTCAAGCTAGGCAGAAAAGCTACATGGATAAAAGAAGGAAGCCCATTGAGTTTGAAGTGGGTGATCACGTTTATCTAAAAGTATCACCGATGAAAGGTGTGCAGCGATTCGGAGTAAAGTGGAAGCTTGCACCTAGGTATGTAGGCCCATATCCGACCATAGAGAAGAGTGGGAATGTAGCTTACAAGATAGAGTTACCTTATGAGATGAGAGCTATCTTCAATGTTTTTCATGTCTCTCAATTAAAGAAATGTCTCTGTGTTCCCGAAGAAAGAGTTTCACTTAGAAATATCAAGTTGAAATCAGATCTATCCTTTAAAGAAAGGCCAGTGCAGGTCATTGATACAAGAGAGAGAGTAATCCGGAACTGTGTGGTCAAGTTTTACAAGGTTATGTGGAGTAACCAGAGTAGTGAGAGCGATGCAACGTGGGAACGGGAAGATTATTTGATGGATGTATACCCTACCTTTTATTCAAAATAGTACGCTTTTCAAATCTTAGGGCAAGATTTTTATAAGGGGGAAGGGCCATAACACCCTAGGTGTTAGGCTTGCATGATTGCACTTGCACTTCATAAACATGAGCATCATTCATCCATGCATGAGCTTTGATTGTTTGGAACATGCGTTCGAAACATTGCAACATATGTTTATATTCCATGTGTGTTTGTTTTATGAAATGGATAGTGCGCAACACTCAAGTGCAACATGTTCAACTAACTCTTGAAACATGTCACTTACTTTAGTGAAACATGGTTAGTTAGTAATATGCAACAAACTCATGAAACATATGAAACATGGCTTTGAAATAAAAGGAGCAATTCACTTGTTTTCCCTTGTTTCAATGCATGTGATGCTTGATTTTGGTATGATCACATAAAACACCTTAACTACACTTAAAGTACATAGTGGAGCACTGTTCATGTTAACTAAATTGACTAATTATGCCCCTAAGTGAGGTTTGACCAAATTGGAAACCCTAGAACCAATTTGTTTGACCTTTTAAAAAGTGTTACTTAGAAGCTTTGCATGTCTGAGCAACATAAAGCAAAGTTGTAGCAAATTATATGTGGAACAAACTTTGTTTAGAGGTTGAGTCATGAAAATATGTGGAACAGGCCCAAACATGGCCCACAAGTTAGATTTGGGTGCTGATTCAGCACTTAGAATTTTGCTAAGTCATTAACCAATTTTTAGTTTGTTTGGCTCACATTTGGGATGATTTTACTCCTCAACCATTGAGAATTGGAACATGATCCTTTAATGGAAGTTGTAGATTGTATATAGGGCTTCAATTGTTATTTAGATTGTTTTCGCTAATGATCAATGGATTAGGAGTTTTATCGTCGCCAAAACTCGCTGTCAGTCGGCCGAATGGAGTCCTGATGGCGTTCTGCTTCAGGCCATCATGGCCGACCGGTGTCAGGCCAAACTCGCCAAGTGGTGGCCGTACGCCGGCGCTGCCCCCGCTCGTTAGGCTGTTGCTACCACGACGACGCCACGCGCCCGCTAGCTCGCTTACTTGCTTCACCGTGTCCATTTCGCCTCGCTAGTCGCTCTGAAGCACAGCGCCGTGCCTCTGCCATTGCTGTCGATCGCATCGCCGTCGCGCAGCTCCTCTGCTGGTCAGTGACAGTGGAATAGAAAGATAGTTCATTCTTGTTTAGTTTTGAATGCAACTTTGTAAAATTTATATCTCTAGTTTGGTGAATCCAAATTAGGTGGTTCTAATTTTGTTAGGATATTTATGAAGTGTAGTATTTAGAAAAAATATAACATGAACACTTGTAGTAAAGTTTCTGGAAGAATTAAATTGCAACTTAAAATGTGTTTTTAAATGAATGCAAACTTGTTTAATTCATATCTAAAGTTCCAGTGCTCCAAAAATTATGAAATTTGTATGGTGAGATGTTCTCAATGATTAGAAGCTCTGGTAAAAATTTGAGAGTCAGTACTTGAATAGTTTTTGAGTTATTAATTTCCCTTTTATGATTAGATGATCCTTGTGTGAATTTTAATAATTGTTATAAGAATCCCATGCTCATGAAATTTATTGGAGTTTGTCCTGGTACCCTAAGGATGCTAAGAAAAATATAAAATTTGTTGCTTGACACTTTTCACTATGGTTTCCTATTTATGCTATTTTAAGTCCTGGTTGCTTGTCATTTTTGTGTAGGATGTTATACTTGTTAAAATGATGTGAAATTTATAAAGTAGCCTATTGGAGATATGTATAAGGTACTGTAATTTTTGTGGAATTTTCTGTACACTTTGGATATGTGTTTATTATTTAACCTAATTATCTAAATAAATTAATAAAGGCATGAAAATAATTTATTTAGGAATGGCCACTATGTTTTCTAGTGTTCATTTGATGTATGTTAACTGTTGGTAACATTGGTAGTACTCATGGTGTTATTCTTGCATGTAATGAAATATTATTTTCACTATAATTCATTTATAGTACTTTCTGGACAGATTTTAGAGTTAAGCAAATTAACTTGTGAACTTGAAGTTTGCTGTGAATTTGGTCAATAACAAAGTTGTAGGGAACTTATTTATCTAGCTTGTGTCAAAATTTCAAGGCATTTGGCCTAGTAGCGTGAGAGTTATATCAGTTGGAAGTCAGCATTCCCAACTGCCTACTCTCTGGAATCCACAGATAGTTTTGTAAGATTAGTCTATTTGACCTAGTTTAAGTTTGAATTAGACTTTGTTGATTAAACAAAAGTTGTAGATAATTTTATAAGCTTTCCAGATTATCTTGTTGCATGTCTTTTGTATTAGTACAACTCCAGTTATGGATAAAACTAGCTGCTGCTGTTTGCAGCCTAAAAACTGTGATTGCAGTGAATAACTTGTTTGCTTGATATGAGTTGATGTGATGATTTAGATACTAGGCTACTTAAGATAAATTGTTAGTTGCAGGTGCTAGACCTCTTACTGAAGACGAACAACTTTATCTTAGGTTGTTAGAGCTTGGTGAGTGTGTAGTTCTTGTTTTCTAAAAGAGACATGCACCTACTCAGTAAAATAGATGTAATCTTGTATCATCGTGTCTTTCATGAGTCCATCTATACGTGGCTGTACATTTCATCATCACCTTCTATCTCTTGTGCATGCATGATTCTTATACTATGCATACGCATCCAATAGGTGTTCTAGAGGGAGTCACACTTCTGGAATTGGAGCAAGTACTTCCAGAGGAGCAGCAGCAAGCTCAAGAGCAGGAGGCGTAGACCCTAGAGGAAGGAGCCAGTGAAGAAGTTCTTGAGTGTCCCGATCACCAACCTTCATCTTTTCTGAAAGGCAAGCCCCGGAGCATTTTAAGTCTCCTATGTTTTGAAAATGGTTACTTTGAGTATCTTTATTTGTTGATGCATTAAGTGATAGGAATTAGATGCAAACACTTGTTGCATATATACTGACCAACAAATATACATATATGAAACAAGTGTTTGCATCCAATTCCTATCACTTAATGCATCAACAAATAAAGATACTCAAAGTAACCATTTTCAAAACATAGGAGACTTAAAATGCTCCGGGGCTTGCCTTTCAGAAAAGATGAAGGTTGGTGATCGGGACACTCAAGAACTTCTTCGCTGGCTCCTTCCTCTAGGGTCTACGCCTCCTGCTCTTGAGCTTGCTGCTGCTCCTCTGGAAGTACTTGCTCCAATTCCAGAAGTGTGACTCCCTCTAGAACACCTATTGGATGCATATGCATAGTATAAGAATCATGCATGCACAAGAGATGGAAGGTGATGATGAAATGTACAGCCATGTATAGATGGACGCATGAAAGACACGATGATACAAGATTACATCAATTTTACCGAGTAGGTGCATATCTCTTTTCGAAAACAAGAACTACACACTCACTAAGCTCTAACAACCTAAGATAAAGTTGTTCGTCTTCAGTAAGAGGTTTAGCACCTGCAACTAACAATTTATCTTAATTAGCCTAGCATCTAAATCATCACATCAACTCATATCAAGCAAACAAGTTATTCACTGCAATCATAGTTTTTAGGCTGCAAACAGCAGCAGCTAGTTTTATCCATAACTGGAGTTGTACTAATCCAAAAGACATGCAACAAGACAATCTGGAAAGCTTATAAAATTATCTATAACTTTCGTTTAATCAAGAAAGTCTAATTCAAACTCAAACTAGGTAAAATAGACTGATCTTACAAAACTATCCGTGGATTCCAGAGAGTAGGCAGTTGGGAATGCTGACTTCCAACTGATATAACTCTCACACTACTAGGCCAAATGCCTTGAAATTTTGACACAAGCTAGATAAATAAGTTCTCTACAACTTTGTTATTGACCAAATTCACATCAAACTTCAAGTTCACAAGTTAATTTGCTTAACTCTAAAATCTGTCCAGAAAGTCACTATAAATAAATTATAGTGAAAATAATATTTCATTACATGCAAGAATAACACCATGAGTACTACCAACAGTTAACATACATCAAATGAACACTAGAAAACATAGTGGCCATTCCTAAATAAATTATTTTCATGCCTTTATTAATTTATTTAGATAATTAGGTTAAATAATAAACACATATCCAAAGTGTACAGAAAATTCCACGAAAATTACAGTAGCTTATATATATCTCCAATAGGCTACTTTATAAATTTCACATCATTTTAACAAGTATAACATCCTACACAAAAATGACAAGCAACCAGGGCTTAAAATAGCATAAATAGGAAACCATAGTGAAAAGTGTCAAGCAACAGATTTTAGATTTTATATTTTTCTTAGCATCCTTAAGGTACCAGGACAAACTCCAATAAATTTCATGAGCATGGGAATTCTTATAATAATTGTTAAAATTCACACAAGGATCATCTAATCATAAAAGAGAAATTAATAACTCAAAAACTATTTAAGCACTAACTCTCAAATTTTTACTAGAGCTTCTAATCATTAAGAACAGCTCACCATACAAATTTTATAATTTTTGGAGCACTAGAACTTTAGATATGAATTAAACAAGTTTGCATTCATTTAAAAACACATTTTAAGTTGCAATTTAATTCTTCCAGAAACTTTACTACAAGTGTTCATGTTATATTTTTCCTAAATACTACACTTCATAAAGATCCTAACAAAATTGGAACCACCTAATTTGGATTCACAAAACTGGAGATATAAATTTTACAAAGTTGCATTCAAAACTGAACAAAAATGAACTTTCTTTCTATTCCACAGTCACTGACAGCCAGGGTCCACCGGTCAGCCGGGCCCGCATGTCATCGGCACCAAAATAGAGCACGGCGTGGAATTAGCGCTATCTCATCGGCGGTGACTCCTTTGGCAAAACCGACCCTACCAAGGTGTTCACCTCACTCTCCCACATCGATTCATACCAGTGGTTAGCATAGAGGCACACGGAAGGTGGCTTGTCGCTGGCCATGGAAGCACGGCGGCGCGGCACGGCGGTGTGTCGGCCATCTCCGGCCACTACTAGACCAGACGAGAGGCTCTATAGCATCACGGTGGTCATGCAAAATATCTATGCTACTCTAGGGTTAGGAAATGCTCAAGGAATCCCTAGCCACAGAGAGGTCCGTGCGGCAGCGGAGCTCACTTCGGCGAGACTCACACGCCGGCGATGTTCGAGCAGTCGTGGTTAGGAGAGGCAGGGTTAGAGCAACTACAAGGCATGGGGAAGACAATGTGGAGGAAAGGGAGCACGGAAGAGCGCTGATCAGCAAGGTCTACGGAGAGCTCATGCCCTGGCGAGGTGACAGGCATGGCGGTGGTAACAGGATTGGCCACTGGGCCCTCACCTGACCACGAACAAGACTACGGAGGACTCAAGCGAGTAGAGCAGTGCAAGGCACTACTACATGCATGAGCAATTGCTCAGTAGTTGACCAGCAGAGGAGCTACACGATGGCGACGCGATCAGCAGCAATGGCGGAGGCGCGACGCTGTGCTTCAGAGCGACTGGCGAGGCAAAATGGACACGGTGAAGCAAGTAAGCAAGCCAGCGGGCGCGTGGCGTTGTTGTGGCAGCAACAGCCTAACAAGTGGGGGCAGCACCAACATATGGCTGCCACTTGGCAAGTTTGGCCTGACGCCGGTCGGCCATGACGGCCTGAAGCCGAACGCCATTAGGACTCCATTCGGCCGACTAACAGCGAGTTTTGGCAATGATAAAACTCCTAATCCGTTGATCATTAGCGAAAACAATTTAAACAAAAATTGAAGCCCTATATACCATCTACAACTTCCATTAAAGGATCATGTTCCAATTCTCAATGGTTGAGGAGTAAAATCATCCCAAATGTGAGCCAAACAAACTAAAAATCGGTTAATGACTTAGAAAAATTCTAAGTGCTGAATCAGCACCCAAATCTAACTTGTGGGCCATGTTTGGGACTGTTCCACACATTTTCATGACTCGACCTCTAAACAAAGTTTGTTCCACATATAATTTGCTACAACTTTGCTTTAGGTTGCTCAGACATGCAAAGCTTCTAAGTAACACTTTTTAAAAGGTCAAACAAATTGGTTCTAGGGTTTCCAATTTGGTCAAACCTCACTTAGGGGCATAATTAGTCAATTTAGTTAACATGAACAGTGCTCCACTATGTACTAAGTGTAGTTAAGGTGTTTTAGGTGATAATTAACCACACCACACATTGATCATACCAAAATCAAGCATCACATGCATTGAAACAAGGGAAAACAAGTGAATTGCTCCTTTTGTTTCAAAGCCATGTTTCATGAGTTTGTTGCATATTACTAACTAACCATGTTTCACTAAAGTAAGTGACATGTTTCAAGAGTGAGTTGAACATGTTGCACTTGAGTGTTGCGCACTATCCATTTCATAAAACAAACACACATGGAATATAAACATATGTTGCAATGTTTTAAAAGCATGTTCCAAACAATCAAAGCTCATGCATGGATGAATGATGCTCATGTTTATGAAATGCAAGTACAATTATGCAAGCCTAACACCTAGGGTGTTACAATAAATAAGAGAATGGATAGCTTTGCTTCTGTCATTAGGAACTAGCATAACTTTAATAAAATGGTAGAATCACAAATAGCTCAGTTGGCAGCTACTGTTCCTTCGCCCGATAAAGGTAAGATTTTAGGGCTACCAAAACATCTAAAAACTGTAAATCTTGTCGATATTCATAATGCAGCATACTACTGTATATAACCATCGACGGGAAGGTGGATAGATTACACCTTGCCTAAGAAGAAGAGCGATCGAGGGAGACTTGTCATCCCCATCACTATTGGGCCTCACATTTTTTAAGAAGCTATCTATGACTTCAGAGCAAGTGTCAACATTTTGCCTAAGGTAATTTATGAGAAAATAAATGGAGACACTTTGTTGTACATAAAATATGCATTTGTAGCTTGCAAATCAGTCACTCTGCTACCCCAAGGGAGTTCTTGAAGCTGCCATTAGTTCACGTGTGACAATCATATGTTCCTGTAGACTTTGTGGTTTTGGAAATAGATGAAGATGTAAGGTCACCCATTATTTTGGGCCAACCTTTCCTAGCCACCGCAAAAGCCATCAGCTACACAGACAGTGCCAAGATCTGCTTGACAATCAAAGATAGGAAGGAAAAGTTTTCTTTCAAGAACCGCATCTTGTGATCTCTTGGACATCCACAAATGCCATACCTACCCAAAGAGATAATAGTAACCAAGAAGAACAAGAATAAGAGAATGAGGAAGAACAAGGCTAGGCAGCCTTAAGAAGAATCACTTAACATGATCAACACACTTCAATTAGAGTACGGCCACCTCCTCGCTTCACCATTCCTTGCTAAGAAGGATGATCTAGGAGTACCCACGATCAAGTGTAACATTGGACAAAGAATGTTCCACTAGACCTTCTACAACATTGGATCGGGTGTCAATATAATGTCCAAGGTAACATATGAATACTTATTTAGTGATGAACCTTTGTTCCCTACATATATGCAATTGCATATGGCGGACCAATTAATCTGATTTTCAAAAGGAATAGCAATAGATGTCATGGCAAGAATACATGATCAATTTGCCCTTGCCAATTTCATGGTTCTAGACATAGGTGCAGAAGAATATGATATGCCTATCATCTTTGTAAGACCGTTCCTCAACACTACCAACACAAATCATCTACGTCGGATCTGGAAAAATCCACTTCAAATTCCCTAGAGAGAAGGTACGCTGTTATTTTAATAGTTATACCACTTATGAGCAGCCGAAGAAGTCCCGCTCTAGGAGGCGACGTCGATCATCTCGAAACCACAAGAATCAATCCCCAAAGAAAAGTCAGGAGGAAGATGAGGAACCTAAGGAAGTTGTAAAAGATGAACCTACTCTGCCTAAGTCAAGTCTAGAGACCAAGTAGGTATGCAAAGAGAAGGTGACATCACCATTAGAGACACCATCACATGATGTGTAGCCATCTGGGTCTCCATCGTTAAGACTGGATGATGCACCCAAAGAGTGAAGAACTTTTCTCCAACCAAGTCCTATCTAGAGGACTTAAAAATTCAAACCCTGGCCATGAGGTAACATCGGTAGTTATCCATATTTACTTTTTAGTATTACATGAATTACTTTTCACTTTAGCATATTCATTTTTCTGCATTAGCAGTGCATTTAGAAAAGTAAAATAAAAAGTTTCATTATTGTATATCATCTTCACATTATAAAAATCCTAAGCCCCACCTGAGTAATTTTATGGTGTGTAAACACCCATGGGAATATTCACTGTGGTGGAATAAAATATATATATATATATATCATGCATGCATATTTTTCTGTATTATATAAATAAGAAAATCCAAAAAATATTAAATAGACATCTTGCTAGAACTTTGCCAATTAGGAAATATATCTAAAACCCTAAGGATAACCAATCTCTGAATGGCTGACTGGTAACCCCTTATCATAATCTATGCCATGAGTTTTTGTGTTCTTGTTGGAGTAGTTTGCAGGATGATCAAGAGTAAAGCCATCTATCTGAAGTACATTTTCCCAAACTATCACAACACTCGTTGCACAAAGAACCATACTTCTAGACAGATGAGAAAGACTTTTGCTGGAAGACTCAATCTAAGGTAGATCATGATAACATTCAGCTTGGGGGAAAGGCATCCCCCATATATCGAGCAAAGTATTTCTTTCCCTTTTGTTCTATTATTTCTAAGTCATAAAAAGATGCATAACAAACTAAAAGCAAAATTAAAATTTATATTTGTATTTATCTTATATATAATAGTAAGGTGTGATCTTAAAAATGAAAAGCAAAATAAAAAAGTGTGTGTCTAGTTTTCTGTTTTTAGGAGCTAAATAAATGAACTCTAAGGATAATCTCTTGCAATGGAAATGGTGAATAGTTGCTCTATTGTAATTCCTTTCAAGTACCTAGTTTTCAGCCTTGAATTCTCTTGAGTTTTGGATATGACCATTTTGATATAAAAATTTACTCTAAACTTGAAACTCGTGGGTAGCACATGCTTGATCTAAGTCTAGGTAATTGACGGAAATGATATGAGAAGGTCTAAGATATTGTTTATCTTGTTCCAAGTGACATTGAAGTTCTAGAGATTTATCTTTTGAAAAAGATAAAAAATGTTACATGATGAGCTCCTGTATAACAAAGCTTGAATTCCTACTAGAGCCATATATGATATTTAGACTAGGAAAACTTCCACATATATGCTGCTTGTTTTGCATTGAGTTTAGTCAAGCTTTGTTGACCCTTATGAGAGGTTTGTCATGCTCTTAAAATCAAGATCACGTACACACCACCCAAATATTCACTACTCCTACACTAGGGATAGGCACAACAACATGCTATTCTATTTAGATCCACCCAAAAATGTTTTACTCCTACACTAGGAGTACACACCAAAAATATTCTTGATAGGATATCCACCAAAATAAATGCTCCAAGTTCTTGTTGCTATCTCTCAAAAGTTTTGTTGAAGAAACGAGACATGGTGCTATGCAAACGTTATTCATAAAAAAGAGAAAAAAAGAGATGACAAAAAATGAGTAAATGTCTGAATTATTAAAACAATGGGTACTTAAATGCCCACCTGAAAAAAAGAGAAAGAGAGATGAATAAGGTAGCCCATGTTTTTTTGCAAAGTTGTTTCTAAGTTTTAAAAGAGGGATATGTTTTCAAGGAGCATAGTAGAAATAGTTAGTCACCATATATATCCACCACATACATCCACACATGCACATTTTGATCTGATTGTATGCCTCAACTCTCTTTGGATTCGAGGTTTGACTTTACAATATATGTATTGTAAGTATGCTCTTTTATGCTTTCTCCATTCCTATGAGCTCCACATAAGCCTTAGTTGTAGAAAGAGAAAGGCATAACATCACTATTGCCTTGGTGAGGATCCACAAATACCACATATATTGAGAGACTTGAGAGTGTCTTACAAAGGAAGCTCTGAGATTTATTTTGAAAATCTATAAAAACTCTGGAATAATGGTTGAACAAAGAACTTGAGACATAGTGCTTGACTTGATCGTTCTATCTTTTGATTGCTCAAGATCCAAGTGAAGGTCAAAATCCTCATGGTTGAAGGTAATATGGGTGAGTTTGAAAGTCACATTGGTTTATTCTAATCTAGAGCAGAATTCTTGTTTAAACGCATGTGTACTTTTGAGGAGTTGCATTAATGTTTTCCAAATCCTTAAACTCCTGATCCGTTTACTAAGTTTAGCTTTTCTAAGGGACTAGCAAAGGGTAAGCTTGGGGGAGTTTGTTGATGGTAGTTAACAACCATTATAAATTGTCAATATAACATGTATAAGGGCATAAATATAATCAACAACGAAAGTCTAGGGGTTTCAACTAACAAATTCTATGAGTTTTGGTGAACCTGTATTTTCTACAGGGTTTATCTAGAAAACCATCAAGGTGGACCTACATGTCAGATTTAATTGTGTTTATCCATAGCAAAACGGACACTAGAAGACTCGAGAGGACTCCACGCCAAGGTGGAGAGGTAGAGACTGCCAGGTGGGGCCGACCAGCCCCACCTATAGGCCGCCCAGCCCCCTAGGCCCACATGTCAGCCCCTCCTTTGAATGTTGGTTTTCCAACGCCTCCTAGGTTGCATCTACGCCATCCTTTAAGTCGGTTTGATCTAAGGGCTCACGTTGCATGCTCCCGCCTATATATATCAGCCCCTGCCACACCCTAGGCATAACACCAGTCATCAAGTCATCTGAGAAGATAGAAACCCTAATTATTCATAGAGCTCCACCATATTTTAGGGCATAGCTAGTTAGGCTAGGTCTAGAGGGAGGCAAGCAGGCTTTGCTTGGATTCCCGGTCATGTCAAGAGCATGGTTTGGTATAATCTTTGTACCCCCTCTCTTTTGTACCTCCATTATTTTTATATGCTAGTTACAATTGTTATAACAATATTAGTATTCATCTTATTCATGTTCTTCGTTATAATGTTCATCGTCTACTTTGATTATATGCTTAGGATAGTTAGATTATCATCATGTTCATGCATAAGTTCGTATAGCGCTCACTCTAAGGTACCATGGGTGAGTGCTCAACATTGTGTAAGCATAGTGCTTATATGTTATTTATCTATGAATACACCATATATTCTGGGTCATGTGGTAGATCACGGATGTGACACTCCCATTGAGTCCTTTATAGTCCACTCCCCAAATATAGGCACACGTTGGGTCCGGTTATGAAGGAAGAACAAGCTCTATTCTTAATCTTCCTTAGTAATATCCCATATGTGTAGATATGAAGATGATCTTAGCAATGACTACTATGTATAATTGCACTAATCAATGTATGCTTTGACTTATAATTAAGAATAACTTAGGAATTATTCCTCTAATATTCTACCTAACCATGCTAATGTCATAGAAAGGAGTACTCTGAGTGATTTATCATTATTATTAGTTAATACTTATCATATATCTTATCCTATGACTTACCCCTGTTATGAGTAGAATATTGGTTATGATTTACTTCTCCATCAATCATATAAGTTATCAACACATGTCCATGCTAGTCCGTCTCTGTGGTAAAAATATAAATAACAATACCTGGAATACTCCCGAATGAAGTGCTACAATTGTATAATTATTTATACGCTTGTAGATCCTTTTTATTCATATATTTATATATTCTTCCTAGTCACACAAATTAATAAATTACTTAGTCTTATTCTGGTAGCAATGCTATGTAGTACCAACAAGCATCTCTGGCATCATCACTAGGGATGACTACCTAGTAAAGTAATATTAGGAGATATAGGTTTATAATTGGTGGCTACAAAACAAGTGATAAGTTAATAAATACCAACAACGATGGCTTGACTTCGACTCTTAGAGACTTCATCGTCGACTATGTCCACTTCAAGGGAGACAGGGGAGCTAGCACCTCATCTTCACCGAGCTCATCTACCTCAGCGCCTATCAGCTCCAGTGAGTCCTCCACCGCCTACACCACTAGCGAGTCCTCCACCACCAGCACCACTGTCTATGCTCTGCTCTCCTACACCGGCTCCTCAATCTCCTGCATTGGTGCCCACATATTTGAGAATGGCACTAGCAGCTTTGGTCCATGACGAGCAACGCACAGTGGAGTTCGCCACTCTATTGTCCGACGATGAGGATCGCATTGATGCCTACCATGATGATAAGCCTCAATGCTATCGCACCTTGGACAACATTTTCAGTGATCAGCCCATCCCTAGACTTGAGATGCATGACTTCGAGGCGGAGCTACACCTGGCGTATGAGGACGTCTAGCCTTGCACCTTCACTAAGGTAGAGGGAGATGTGGCATGGCGCACCTCAATACAGCAGGAGATGGATGGGGTCAAGCAGAACCGGACGTGGGAGCCAGCAGATCTTTCTATCAGCCACTGTGCCATCACACTCAAATGGGTCTACAAGCTTAAGAAGGATGACGCTAGGGCAGTGACTAAGCGCAAGGCATGTCTGGTGGCGAGCAGGTTCATTCAGCAGGAGGGAGTTGACTTCAATGATGCCTCCATGCCCATTGCACAGATGGAGTCCATTCACCTCCTTGCACTAGCAACCCAAGAGGGTTGGTGTGTGCACCACATGGACGTCAAGTTCATCTTCCACAACGGTGACCTGAAGGAGGTCGATGTCCACCAGCCACCAAGATTCCTCAACCCCAGCAAGGAGAACAAGGTTCTTCGCCTACGCAAGGCCCTCTACAGCCTGCGGCAGGCACCCCGAGCTTGGAATGCCAAGCTAGACTCCACCCTCAATCAAATGGGGTTCCAGCAGAGTCCCCACAAGGCTGCAGAGTCCTCCACCGACCTTGCCACTACCTACAAATACCCCTCCCTCACTATACACTATAAATAGTGGGTGTGGAGCTCTGTGGAGAAGTGCCCCCATTCAATTCCAAGCTCTCCAAGCTTCTCTTAGCTTTCTAGCTTAGGTTAGCTATAGAGTAGTAGTCTAGTAGTGGAGTAGAGCAAGAGTAGAGCTGCTCTCAGAGTCTAGAAGAGTCTTCTAGGTCTGGTATAGCTCCTTTGTAATTCTTTCATTTTAGCATTTACTTTATTCAGTATTTATTTAAGGACCTTATTCTAGTATTATTGCTTTGCTTTACTTTAAGTACTTAGCCATTAGTGTTCATCATTAGTGAGCTTAGGTGCTTGTTGTTTGGCATTAGTAGCATAGGTTATCCAATAATTAGTAGTCTTTTGTTACTACCGGTTTCACCATCTGGTTAGGGTGCTTTGATATCATTTCATCAAAGCTCAGATCGAAATAGTAAGCCTATAGATTAAGCGTGGTTCTTAGGCTATAGATTACATGTGGATACGGCTAAGCCTCTGAATAGATTGTGGTAGGTGGCAAGTGGTGACAGCCATGTCCATCCTCTATATTCCACAACGATAGGTCTAGTTATTAAATCGTAGGGCTCATGGTGGACCTTATCTATTTAACACTCCTAGTTGGTAGGCGAGTTGTGCCCCGACGTACTATAGTATTTCTCCTAGTCATTTGTTTACCTCAGTTACTAGAAAGATAAAATGATCGCTCTCCCACCTAGGTATCTCTAGGTAAGCTTGTTAGTAGTAGTAGTTAGTTTAGGAAGTTCACATTCACCATTCACTATCGTTCACCTACCAAGGATCAACCTTAGCCTTGCCTTAGCAAATCCTAGTCCAATTATAAATTCTAGCCTTTCTGTGGGAAAAATATAAATTCGACACTCAGTACTTATCGAGCGAAGTGTTACGTGATAGTTCTGTGCGCTTGTTGAATCCTCCAATAGTCAATAAGAAATATCAATAGAGGCATTCAAGGAAGAGATAAAGGGCACTTTCTAGATGAGCGACTTGGGCCTTCTCTCCTTCTACCTAGGGATCATGGTCCACTAGGATAGCTCTGGCATCTCCATTCGCTAGACTGCCTATGCCAAGCGCATCATCGAGTTGGGTAGGCTCACCGGCTGCAACCTAGCCCACACTCTCATGGAGGAGAGGCTGAAGCTGAACTGTGACAACACGGCAAAGGAGGTCAACACCACGCAGTACCAACACATTGTGGGTAGTCTTCGCTACCTCATCCACACCTGGCTAGACCTAGCATTCATCATTGGCTACGTCAGTCGATTCATGCAGCAACCTACTGATGGAGCATCTACAGGCTGTCAAGAGGATTCTCCGCTACATCGAGGGCACCTCCAACTACTGACTTGCACTACCTAAAGTGCACTGGCATGGAACACTTCATCAGGTACAGTGACAGCATCCCCAGCGACATCGACATAAGATGGAGTACATCGCTGCCATAACCGCTTTGACTCAAGCTCTTTGGTTGGCTCAACTACTGAGCGATCTCCTAGGCAGAGACATAGAAGTAGTGGAGCTTAGGGTGGATAGCAAGGCCGCCTTGGCCTTGGCAAAGAACCCCATCTTCCATGAGCGCAGCAAGCATATCCACATCAAGTACCAATTTATCAGGAGCTGCTTGGATGAGGGGAGCATCAAGGCTGGCTACATCGACACCTAGGACCAGCTCGCCGACTTCCTCACCAAGTCCCTTAGGTGGGACAAGTTCCAGGACCTTTGCGCCAGGATTGGGATGGTTCAAATTCTCGAGAAGGGGCCACACAAGACTTAGGGGGAGAATGAAAGCATAAGTCTTGTTGTTATCTATCTAGGATGCTTACCATAGGAGTAGTTGGCGCATATGTTAGCACCCTTATCATCTATCTTATCCTAGTTTAGCATCTACTTTAGTAGTTGGAATATGTTGTAGCTTTCTTAAGTTACAAGCATGCTGCTCTATATGTATCCTCAACCTGGCATGGTTTGTGGCAAGGCTAATGAAATAGAAATCTAGCCCCAAACCTATGTTTTGTCTCCAACATGTTAGGACTTGGGGACTCGGGTGTCGGTCAGGCCTCCGGCCAGTGGGAAGGCGGTCCTAGGGGCTCGCTTGGGAGTCACTTGGTCTATTGGGCCACATCAACCGTCATAGCTGTTTAGCCACATGGTCACGCACTCATCGAGTCGTTGTTCGAGTGCACGAGTAGAGTGGGGCTCCCCTGTGTTGCCATCAAGGTGCTCAGGTGAGCCGCCACCTTGCTGTCCAAGGGGCGCCCAATCATCCATTCATTCGAGCAAGTACCCTCCAAGCCATCGGTGACCAGGGCCCAGATCTAGCCAATAATACCTCCGCCTACCTCGATCTACTCTGTACCAATCTAGCCACCACAAATGAAGGTGTAGGGTTTAGAGGAGGAAGAACGACACGAGAGGGAGAAGGCGGATGAAGGGAAGCCAATGCGCTACGATGGGCGGAGGTGGGGCAACTACCTGGGCGGAGAGTGAGATGTGAGAGCGTAGGGCCCATCTGTCGGCGCTGTTCGCTAGAGCGGGAGGGATGATGAGGGCATGACACCTATGGATATGCTTAAAGACAAGGTGAGCCCATTCCTATGTTTGCATAATGATAAATCTAAGAATTGGTTGCTACCCAATAGTGGTATTTCAAATATTCTCATGAACAATGGTGATGATGATAGAGATTGGATATACCATGAACAAGACCAAGCTCAAAGTGCAAGTCCATCAAACTTGTAGTACCGAAGGACAAAGAGCTTAGAAACCAAATCTTAGAAGAAGCTCACTCATCCAAGTTATCTATCCACCTGCGAAGTAGCAAAATGTATCAAGATTTGAAATCTTGCTTTTGGTGGACCAAGATGAAGAAAGAAATAGTAGCTTATGTTGCAAGGTGCGATAATTGTTGTAGAGTCAAAGAAATTCACTTGAAGCCTGCTGGACTCCTTCAACCATTGTCTATACCAGGATGGAAATGGGAAGAGATTAGTATGGATTTTATTGTTGGACTTCCCCCTACCCAAAAGAATTTTAATTCCATATGGGTAATAGTGGATCATTTAACGAAGTCTGCTCATTTCATACCAGTTAGAATTGAACTATCAACCAAGCGACTATGCTGAATTATATTTTAATCAGATAGTACGTCTCCATGGTGTTCCTAGAATCATTGTATCTGACAGAGGACCTTAGTTCACCGCTCA
Organism: Miscanthus floridulus; assembly: GCF_019320115.1. NCBI lineage: Eukaryota > Viridiplantae > Streptophyta > Magnoliopsida > Poales > Poaceae > Miscanthus > Miscanthus floridulus. Next base: position 57,920,231 of record NC_089584.1, read on the forward strand.
TTTTTGGAAACATTTGCACAAGATGTTAGGTACCAACTTAGTATGAAGTTCTGCTTATCATCCCGGACAGACGGAGCAGGGTGAATCAAATATTAGAAGACATGTTAAGAGCTTGTGTCATATCATCCAAAGGTTCATGGGATAAGTGGTTATCCTTGGCTGAATTTTCCTATAATAATAGTTATCAAGAAAGCATCAAGATGGCTCCAGTTTGAAGCATTGTATGGTCGCAAGTGTAGAACTTCTTTGAACTAGGTTGAATCTGGAGAAAGGAGATACTACAGCATTGATTTCATCGAATAGGCTGAACAACAAGTCCATACTATCTAGAAACATATGGAAGCCGCTCAAGCTAGGCAGAAAAGCTACGCGGATAAAAGAAGGAAGCCCATTGAGTTCAAAGTGGGTGATCACTGTTTATCTGAAAGTATCACCGATGAAAGGTGTGCAGCGATTTAGAGTAAAGAGGAAGCTTGCGCCTAGGTATGTAGGCCCATATCCGATCATAGAGAAGAGTGGGAATGTAGCTTACAAGATAGAGTTACCTTATGAGATGAGAGCTATCTTTAATTGAAGAAATGTCTCCGTGTTCCCGAAGAAAGAATTTCACTTAGAAATATCAAGTTGAAATTAGATCTATCCTTTAAAGAAAGGCTAGTGCAGGTTATTGATATAAGAGAGAGAGTAATCCAGAACTGTGTGGTCAAGTTTTACAAGGTTATGTGGAGTAACTAGGGTAGTGAGAGTGATGCAACGTGGGAACGGGAAGATTATCTGAAGGATGTATACCCTACCTTTTATTCAAAATGGTACGCTTTTCAAATCTCAAGGTGAGATTTTTATAATGGGGGAGGGCTATAACACCCTAGGTGTTAGGCTTGCATGATTGCACTTGCATTTCATAAACATGAGCATCATTCATCCATGCATGAGCTTTGATTGTTTGGAACATGCTTTTGAAACATTGCAACATATGTTTATATTCCATGTGTGTTTGTTTTATGAAATGGATAGTGCGCAACACTCAAGTGCAACATGTTCAACTCACTCTTGAAACATGTCACTTACTTTAGTGAAACATGGTTAGTTAGTAATATGCAACAAACTCATGAAACATATGAAACATGGCTTTGAAACAAAAGGAGCAATTCACTTGTTTTCCCTTATTTCAATGCATGTGATGCTTGATTTTGGTATGATCAATGTGTGGTGTGGTTAATTATCACCTGAAACACCTTAACTACACTTAAAGTACATAGTGGAGCATTGTTCATGTTAACTAAATTGACTAATTATGCCCCTAAGTGAGGTTTGACCAAATTGGAAACCCTAGAACCAATTTGTTTGACCTTTTAAAAAGTGTTACTTAGAAGCTTTGCATGTCTGAGCAACCTAAAGCAAAGTTGTAGCAAATCATATATGGAACAAACTTTGTTTAGAGGTCAAGTCATGAAAATGTGTGGAACAGTCCCAAACATGGCCCACAAGTCAGATTTGGGTGCTGATTCAGCACTTAGAATTTTTGTAAGTCATTAACCGATTTTCAAGTTTGTTTAGCTCACATTTGGGATGATTTTACTCCTCAACCATTGAGAATTGGAACATGATCCTTTCATGGAAGTTGTAGATGGTATATAGGGATTCAATTGTTGTTTAGATTGTTTTCGCTAATGATCAACGGATTAGGAGTTTTATCGTCGCCAAAACTCGCTGTCAGTCCGCCGAATGGAGTCCTGATGGCGTTTGGCTTTAGGCCATCATGGCCGATTGGCGTCAGGCCAAACTTGCCAAGTGGTGGCCATACACCGGCACTGTCCCTGCTTGTCAGGCTGTTGCTACCACAATGATGCCACGCGCCCGCTGGCTCGCTTACTTGCTTCGCCGTGTCCATTTTGCCTCGCTAGTCACTCTGAAGCACAGCGCCGCGCCTTCGCCATTGCTGCCGATCGTGTCGTCATCGCGCAGCTCCTCTGCTGGTCAGCCGCTGAGCTCCTCTGCTGGTCAGTGACTGTGGAATAGAAAGATAGTTCATTTTTGTTCAGTTTTGAATGCAACTTTGTAAAATTTATATCTCTAGTTTGGTGAATCCAAATTAGGTGGTTCCAATTTTGTTAGGATCTTTATGAACTATAGTATTTAGGAAAAATATAACATAAACACTTGTAGTAAAGGTTCTAGAGACTTAAAACATAGGAGACTTAAAATGCTCCGGGGCTTGCCTTTCAGAAAAGATGAAGGTTGGTGATCGGGACAATCAAGAACTTCTTTGCTGGCTCCTTCCTCTGGAGCATGCGCCTCCTGCTCCTAAGCTTGCTGCTGCTCCTCTGGAAGTACTTGCTCGAATTCTAGAAGCATGACTCCCTCCGGAACACCTATTGCATGCATATGCATAGTATAAGAATCATGCATGCATAAGAGATGGAAGGTGATGATGAAATGTACAGCCATGTAAAGATGGATGTATGAAAGACACGATGATACAAGATTACATCTATTTTACCGAGTAGGTGCATATCTCTTTTAGAAAACAAGAACTACACTACTCACCAAGCTCTAACAACCTAAGATAAAGTTGTTCGTCTTCAGTAAGAGGTCTAGCACCTTGCAACTAGCAATTTATCTTAATTAGCCTAGCATCTAAATTGTCACATCAACTCATATATAGCAAACAAGTTATTCACTGCAATGACAGTTTTCATGTTGTAAACAACAGCAGCTAGTTTTATCCATAACTGGAGTTGTACTAATCCAAAATACATGCAACAAGACAATCTAGAAAGCTTATAAAATTATCTAAATCTTTCATTCAATCAACAAAGTCTAATTCAAACGCAAACTAGGTCAAGCAGACTGATCTTACAAAACTATCTATGGATTCCAGAGAGTAGGCAGTTGGGAATGTTGACTTCCAACTGATATAACTCTCACACTACTAGGCCAAATGCCTTGAAATTTTGACACAAACTATATAAACAAGTTCTCTACAACTTTGTTATTGACCAAATTCACAGCAAATATCAAGTTCACCAGTTAATTTGCTTAACTCTAAAATCTAGTCTAGAAAGTCACTATAAATGAATTATAGTGAAAAAAAATATTTCATTACATACAAGAATAACACCATGAGTACTACCAATGTTACCAATAGTTAACATATATCAAATGAACACTAAAAAACATAGTGGCCATTCCTAAATAAATTATTTTCATGCCTTTATTAATTTATTTAGATAATTAGGTTAAATAATAAACACATATCCAAAGTGTACAAAAAATTCCACAAACATTACAATAGCTTATACATATCTCCAATAGGCTGCTGTATAAATTTCACATTATTTTAACAAGTATAACATCCTACACAAAAATAACAAGCCAGTAGGGCTTAAAATAGCATAAATAGGAAACCATAGTGAAAATTGTCAAGCAACAGATTTTAGATTTTATATTTTTCTTAGCATCCTTAAGATACCAGGACTAAACTCCAATAAATTTCATGAGCATGGGATTCTTATAATAATTAGTAAAATTCACACAAGGATCATCTAATCATAAAAGGGAAATTAATAACTCAAAAACTATTCAAGCACTAACTCTCAAATTTTTACTAGAGCTTTTAATCATTAAGAACAACTCACCATACAAATTTCATAATTTTTGGAGCACTAGAACTTTAGATATGAATTAAACAAATTTGCATTCATTTAAAAACACATTTTAAGTTGCAATTTAATTCTTCTAGAAACTTTACTACAAGTGTTCATGTTATATTTTTCCTAAATACTACACTTCATAAAGATAGTAACAAAATTGGAACCACCTAATTTGGATTCACCAAACTAGAGATATAAATTTTACAAAGTTACATTCAAAACTGAACAAAAATGAACTATCTTTCTATTCCACAGTCACTGACAGCCAGGGTCCACCGGCTCAGCCGGGCCCGCATGTCATCGGCACCAAAATAGAGCACGGCGTGGAATCAGCGCTATCTCATCGGCGGTGACTCCTCCGGTGAAACCGCCCCCACCAGGTGTTCACCTCACTCTCCCACATCGATTCATACCGGTGGTTAGCATAGAGTCGCACGAATGGTGGCTCATCGCCGGCCATGGAAGCACGCGGCGTGGCATGGCGGTGCATCGGCCATCTCCGGCCACCTGCTAGACCAGGCAAGAGGCTCTATAGCATCACAGGTGCTCATGCGAAATATCTATGCTACTCTAGGGTTAGGAAATGCTCAAGGAACCCCTAGGCCACGGAGAGGTCCGCGTGGCGACAGAGCTCACTTTGGCGAGACTCACACACCAGCGACGTTTGAGTAGTCGCAGGTTAGGAGTGGCAGGGTTAGAGCAACTACAAGGCATGGGGAAGACAATGTGGAGGAAAGAGAGCATGGAATAGCGCTGATCAGCAAGGTCCACTGAGAGCTCACGCCTCGGTGAGGTGACAGGCATGGCGGTGGTAACAGGATTAGCCACTAGGCCCTCACCTAGGCCACGAACAAGACTACTGAAGGACTCGAGCGAGTAGAGCAGTGCAAGGCGCTACTACATGCAGCGAGTAATTGCTCAGCGACTGACCAGTAGAGGAGCTGTGCGATGGCGACGCGATCGGCAGCAATGGCAGAGGCCGTGGCGCTGTGCTTTAGAGCGACATGGCGAGACGAAATGGACACAACGAAGCTAGTAAGCGAGCCAGCGGGCGTGTGGCATCATCGTGGTAGCAACAGCCTGACGAGCGAGGGCAGCGTTGACATACGTCTGCCACTTGGTGAGTTCGACCTGATGCCGGTCGGCCATGACGGCTTGAAGCCGAACAGCATCAGGACTCCATTCGGCCGACTGACAACGAGTTTTGGCGACGATAAAACTCCTAATCCGTTGATCATTTGCAAAAACAATCTAAACAACAATTGAAGCCCTATATACCATCTACAACTTCCATTAAAGGATCATGTTCCAATTCTCAATGGTTGAGAAGTAAAATCATCCCAAATGTGAGCCAAACAAACTGAAAATCGATTAATGACTTGGAAAAATTCTAAGTGCTGAATCAGCACCCAAATCTGACTTGTGGGCCATGTGTTGGGACTGTTCCACACATTTTCATGACTCGACCTCTAAACAAAGTTTGTTCCACATATAATTTGCTACAACTTTGCTTTAGGTTTCTTAGACATATAAAGCTTCTAACTAACACTTTTTAAAAGGTCAAACAAATTGGTTCTAGGGTTTCCAATTTAGTCAAACCTCACTTATGGGCATAATTAGTCAATTTAGTTAACATTAATAGTGCTCCACTATGTACCCTAAGTGTAGTTAAGGTGTTTTAGGTGATAATTAACCAGACCACACATTGATCATACCAAAATCAAGCATCACATGCATTGAAACAAGGGAAAACAAGTGAATTGCTCCTTTTGTTTCAAAGCCATGTTTCATATGTTTCATAAGTTTGTTGCATAGTACTAACTAACCATGTTTCACTAAAGTAAGTGACATGTTTCAAGAGTGAGTTGAACATGTTGTACTTGAGTGTTGCGCACTATCCATTTCATAAAACAAACACACATGGAATATAAACATATGTTGCAATGTTTCAAAAGCATGTTCCAAACAATCAAAGCTCATGCATGGATAAATGATGCTCATGTTTATGAAATGCAAGTGCAATTATGCAAGCCTAACACCTAGGGTGTTACAATAAATAAGAGAATGGATAGCTTTGCTTCTATCATTAGGAACCAGCATAACTTTAATAAAATAGTAGAATCACAAATAGCTCAGCTAGCAGCTACTATTCCTTCACCCGATAAAGGTAAGATTTCTAGGCAACCGAAACATCTAGAAACTGTAAATCTTGTCGATATTCACAATGCTGCATACTACTGTATATAACCATTGACAGGAAGGTGGATAGATTACACCTTGCCTAAGAAGAAGAGCGATCTAGGGAGACTTGTCATCCCCATCGCTATTGGACCTCACATTTTTCAAGAAGCTAGTCTGTGACTTTGGAGCAAGTGTCAACATTCTACCTAAGGTAATTTATGAGAAAATTAATGGAGTCACTTTGTTGTACATAAATATGCATTTAAAGCTTACAAATCAGTCACTTTGCTACCCCAAGGGAGTTCTTGAAGATGCCATTGTTCGAGTGTGACAATCATATGTTCTCATAGACTTTGTGGTTTTGGAAACAGGTGAAGATGTAAGGGCACCCATTATTTTGGGCCGACCTTTCCTAGCCACCACAAAAGCCATCAGCTACGCAGACAGTGCTAAGATCTGCTTGACAATCAAAGATAGGAAGGAAAAGTTTTCTTTCAATAACCGCATCTTGTGATCTCCCAGACATCCATAGATGCCATACCTGCCCAAAGAGATAATAGTAACCAAGAAGAAGAAGAATAAGAGAACGAGGAAGAACAAGGCTAGGTAGCCTCAAGAAGAATCAATTAACATGATCAACACACTTCAATCAGAGTACGACCACCTCCTCGCTTCACCATTCCTTGCTAAGAAGGATGATCCATGAGTACCCACGATCGAGTGTACCATTGGACAAAGAATGTTCCACTAGACCTTCAACGGCATTGGATTGGGTGTTAATATAATGTCCAAGGTAACATATGAATACTTATTTAGTGATGAACCTTTGTTCCCTACATATATGCAATTGCAGATGGCGGACCCAATTAATCTGATTTTTGAAAGGAATAGCAATAGATGTCATGGTAAGAATACACGATCAATTTGCCCCTATCAATTTCATGGTTCTAGACATAGGTGCAGAAGAAGATGATATGCCAATCATCTTTATAAGATCATTCCTCAACACTACTAACACAAATCATCTACGTCGGATCGAGACAAATCCACTTCAAATTCCCTAGAGAGAAGGTATGCTGTTATTTTAATAGTTATACCACTTATGAGCAGCCGAAGAAGTCCCGCTCTAGGAGGAGACGTCAATCATCTCGAAACCACAAGAATCAATCCCTAAAGAAAAGTCAGGAGGAAGATGAGGAACCTAAGGAAGTTGTAAAAGATGAACCTACTCTGCCTAAGTCAAGTCTAGAGACCAAGAAGGTATGCAAAGAGAAGGTGCCATCACCATTAGAGACACCGTCACAAGATGTGCAGCCATCTGGGTCTCCATCATTGAGACTAGATGATGCACCCAAAGAGTGAAGAACTTTTCTCCAGCCAAGTCCTATCCGGAGGACTTAAAAATCTAAACCCTAGCCATCAGGTAACATCGGTAGTTTTCCATATTTACTTTTTAGTATTACATGAATTACTTTTCACTTTAGCATATTCATTTTTCTACATTAGCGGTGCATTTAGAAAAGTAAAATAAAAGTTTCATTATTGTATATCATCTTCACATTATAAAAATCCTCAGCCCCACCTGAGTAATTTTATGGTGTGTAAACACCCATGGGAATATTCATTGTGGTGGAATAAAATATATATATATCATGCATGCATATTTTTTCTACATTATATAAATAAGAAAATCCAAAAAATATTAAATAGACATCTTGCTAGAACTTTGCCAATTAGGAAATCTATCTAAACCCCTAAGGATAACCAATCTCTGAATGACTGACTGCTAACCCCTTACCATAATCTATGCCACGAGTTTTGGTGTTTTTGTTGGAGTAGTTTGCAGGATGATCAAGAGTAAAGCCATCTATCTGAAGTACATTTTCCCAAACTATCACAACACTCGTTGCATAAGGAACCATACTTCTAGACGGATGAGAAAGACTTTTGCTGGAAGACTCAGTCTAAGGAAGATCACGATAACATTCAGCTTGGGGGAAAGGCATCCCCCATATATCGAGCTAAGTATTTCTTTCCCTTTGTTCTATTATTTCTATGTCATAAAAAGATGCATAACAAACTAAAAGCAAAATAAAAGTTTATATTTGTATTTATCTTATATATAATAGTAAGGTTGGATCTTAAAAATGAAAAGCAAAATAAAAAGTGTGTGTCTAGTTTTCTATTTTTAGGAGCTAAATAAATGAACTCTAAGGATAATCTCTTGCGATGGAAATGGTGAATGGTTGTTCTGTTGTAATTCCTTTCAACTACCTAGTTTTTGGCCTTGAATTCTCCTAAGTTTTGGATATGACTGTTTTGATATAAAAATTTACTCTGAACTTAAAACTCGTGAGTAGCATATGCTTGATCTAAGTCTAGGTAATTGACGGAAACGATATGAGAAGGTCTGAGATGTTGTTTGTCTTGTTCCAAGTGACACTGAAGTTCTAGAGATTTATCTTTTGAAAAAGATAAAAATGTTACATGATGAGCTCCTGTATAACAAAGCTTGAATTCCTACTAGAGCCATATATGATATTTAGACTAGGAAAACTTCCACATATATGCTGCTTGTTTTGCATTGACTTTAGTCAAGCTTTGTTGATCTTTATGAGAGGTTTGTCATGCTCTTAAAATCAAGATCACATACACACCATCCAAATATTCACTACTCCTACACTGGGGATAGGCGCAACAACATGCTATTCCATTTAGATCCACCCAAAAATGTTTTACTCCTACACTGGTAGTACACACCAAAACTATTCTTGACAGGATATCCACCAAAATAAATGCTCCAAGTTCTTGTTGCTATCTCTCAAAAGTTTTGTTGAAGAAATGAGACATGGTGCTATGCAAACATTATTCATAAAAAAAGAGAAAAAAAAGAGATGAGAAAAAATGAGCAAGTGTCCGAATTATTAAAACAATGGGTACTTAAATGCCCGCCTAAAAAAGAGAGTTGAATAAGGTAGCCTATGTTTTCTTGCAAAGTTGTTTCCAAGTTTTAAAAGAGGGATATGTTTTCAAGGAGCATAGTAGAAATAGGTTAGTCACCATATATATCCACCACATACATCCACACACATGCACATTTTAATCTGATTGTATGACTCAACTCTCTTTGGATCTGAGGTTTGACTTTACAATATATGTATTGTAAGTATGCTCTTTTATGCTTTCTCCATTCCTATGAGCTCCACATAAGCCTTAGTTGTAGAAAGAGAAAGGCATAACATCACTATTGCCTTGGTGAGGATCCACAAATACCACATATATTGAGAGACTTGAGAGTGTCTTACAAAGGAAGCTCTATGATTTATTTTGAAAATCTATAAAAACTCTAGAATAATGGTTGAACAAAGTACTTAAGACATAGTGCTTGACTTGATCGTTCTATCTTTCAATTGCTCAAGATCCAAGTGAAGGTCAAAATCCCCATGGTTGAAGGTAATATGGGTGAGTTTGAAAGTCACATCGGTTTATTCTAATCCGGAGCAGAATTCTTGTTTGAACGCGTGTGTACTTTTGAGGAGTTGCATCAATGTTTTCCAAATCCTTAAACTCCTGATCCATTTACTAAGTTTAGCTTTGCTAAGGGACTAGCAAAGGGTAAGCTTGGGGGAGTTTGTTGATGGTAGTTAACAACCATTATAAACCGTCAATATAACATGTATAAGGGCATAAATATAATCAACAACGAAAGTCTAGGGGTTTCAACTAACAAATTCTATGAGTTTTGGTGAATCTGTATTTTCTTCAGGGTTTATCTAGAAAACCGTCAAGGCGGACCTACATGTCAGATTTAATCGCGTTTATCCATAGCAAAACAGACACCAGAAGACTCTAGAAGACTCGAGAGGACTCCACGCCGAGGCAGAGAGGTAGAGACTGCCAGGTGAGGCCAACCGGCCCCACCTACAGGCCGCCCATCACCCTACGACCACATGTTAGCCTCTCCTTTGAATGTTGGTTCTCCACCGCCTCCTAGGTTGCATCTACACCATCCTTTAAGTTGGTTTGATCCAAGGGCTCACGTTGCACGCTCCGGCCTATATATATCAGCCCCTGCCACACCCCAGCCATAACACCAGTCATCAAGTCATTTGAGAAGATAGAAACCCTAATCATTCATAGAGCTCCACCATATTTTAGGGCATAGCTAGTTAGGCTAGGTCTAGAGGGAGGCAAGCAGGCTTCGCTTGGATTCCCGATCATGTCAAGAGCGTGGTTTGGTATAATCTTTGTACCCCCTCTCTTTTGTACCTCCATTATTTTTATATGCTAGTTATAATTGTTATGACAATATTAGTATTCATCTTATTCATGTTCTTTGTTATAATGTTCATCGTCTACTTTGATTATATGCTTAGTATAGTTAGATTATCATCATGTTCATGCATAAGTTCGTATAGTGCTCACTCTAAGGTACCAAGGGTGAGTGGTCAACATTGTGTAAGCATGGTGCTTATATGTTATTTACCTATGAATACACACTATATTCTAGGTCATGTGGTAGATCATGGATGTGACACTCCCGTTGAGTCCTTTATAGTCCACTCCCCAAATATAGGCGCATGTTGGGTCCGGTTATGAAGGAAGAACAAGCTCTGTTCTTAATCTTCCTTAGTAATATCCCATATGTGTAGATATGAAGATGATCTTAGCAATGACTATTATGTATAATTGCACTAATCAATGTATGCTTTGACTTGTAATTAAGAGTAACTTAGGAATTATTCCTCTAATATTCTACCTGACCATGCTAATGTCATAGAAAGGAGTACTCTGAGTGATTTATCATTATTATTAGTTCATACTTATCATATATCTTATCCTATGACTTACCCCTGTTATGAGTAGAATATTAGTAATGATTTACTTCTCCATCAATCGTATAAGTTATCAACACATGTCCATGCTAGACCATCCCTGTGGTAAAAATATAAATAACGATACCTAGAATACTCCCGAATGAAGTGCTACAATGGTATAATTATCTATACGCTTGCAAATCCTTTTTATTCATATATTTATATATTCTTCCTAGTCACATAAATTAATAAAGTACTTAGTATTATTCTAGTAGTAATGCTATGTAGTACCAACAAGCATCTCTGGCATCATCACTAGGGATGACTACCTAGTAAAGTAATATTAGGAGATATAGGTTTATAATAGGTGGCTACAAAACAAGTGATAAGTTAATAAATACCAACAACGATGGCTTGACTTTGACTCTCAGAGACTTCATCGTCGACTACGTCCACTTCGAGGGAGATGGGGGAGCTAGCAACTCATCTTCACCGAGCTCATCTACCTCAGCGCCTATCAGCTCTAGTGAGTCCTCCACTGCCTACACCACCAGTGAGTCCTCCACCACTTACACCACTGTCTATGCTCCGCTCTCCTACACCAGCTCAGCATTGGTGCCCACACATTTGAGATTGGCACTAGTAGCTTTGGTCCATGATGAGCAGCGCATGGTGGAGTTCGCCACTCTGTTGTCCGACGACGAGGATCGCATCGATGCCTACCATGACGACAAGCCTCAATGCTGTCGCACCTTGGACAACATCTTCAGTGATCAGCCCATCCCTAGACTTGCGATGCACGACTTTGAGGCGGAGCTACACCTAGCATATGAGGACGACTAGCCTCGCTCCTTCACTGAGGTAGAGGGAGATGTGGCATGGCGCATCGCAATACAGCAGGAGATGGACGCGGTCAAGCGGAACTGGATGTGGGAGCCAGTAGATCTTTCTGTCAGCCACTGTGCCATCACCCTCAAATGGGTCTATAAGCTCAAGAAGGATGAGGCTGGGGCAATGATCAAGCACAAGGCGCATCTGGTGGCGAGCAGGTTCGTTCAGCAGGAGGGAGTCGACTTCAACGATGCCTCCATGCCCGTTGCACGGATGGAGTCCATTCACCTCCTCCTCGCGCTAGCAGCCCAGGAGGGTTGGTGTTACACCACATGGACGTCAAGTTCGTCTTCCTCAATGGTGACCTAAAGGAGGTCTACGTCCACCAGCCACCAAGATTCCTCATCCCCGGCAAGGAGAACAAGGTTCTTCGCTTGCACAAGGCCCTCTATGGCTTGCGGCACGTGCCCCGAGCTTGGAATGCCAAGCTAGACTCCACCCTCAATCAAATGGGGTTCCAGCAGAGTCCTCACAAGGCTACAGTCTATCGGTCGAGCAAGGGAGGCAATGCCCTGTTGGTAGGCATTTACGTTGATGACTTGGTGATCACCAGCACCAAAGAGGCCGAGGTGGAGGCTGTTGACGGTCACTAACACCTGTTTTGACCATCAACAGTCCACCCAAAAGCATGGCAAAGTGAGGTAAATCATCATCACATGTGAAGAATTTTGTTTATAATTCACCTAGTTCCACTTGTGCTTGTAGAATTATTTGTATGCAGCAAATATAGCAAAATTTGGCCAAAATGGTGACAAACATGGACCAAAGAAGCAAGTGGACGTGACAGGAGGCTGATGGACCACTTGGCAGCACCATCCGACCCCACAAGGGCACCACCCGGCCCCCAAGTGGCCCTACCATGTCATCGATCCGTGGGAGCTGCTCCTAAGCCAATCACAAGCTTCCATTCAAGTCGGTTTGATCAACAGACAAGATTTGATGCCGGTGGATACATGGGCCCATTGTCATAGACTTGGGAGCTCTCCACTGACTTACCTGCCATGTTTCACCATGTGCTAGCTTCACAAGGGCCGGTCGGTGCCCCCTTGCGCCACCTAGCGCCCTAGGTCCTCCACTGACCTTGCCACTACCTTCAAATACCCTTCCCTCACTATACACTATAAATAGTGGGTGTGGAGCTCAGTGGAGAAGTGCCCCCATTCAATTCTAAGCTCTCCAAACTTCTCTTAGCTTTCTAGCTTAGGATAGCTATAGAGTAGTAGTCTAGTAGTGGAGTAGAGCAAGAGTAGAGCTGCTCTTGGAGTCTAGAAGAGTCTTCTAGGTCTGGTATAGCTCCTTTGTAATTCTTTCATTTTAGCATTTACTTTATTTAGTATTTATTTAAGGACCTTATTCTAGTATTATTGCTTTGCTTTGCTTTGCTTTGCTTTACTTTAAGTACTTAGCCATTAGTGTTCATCATTAGTGAGCTTAGGTGCTTGTTGTTTGCATTAGTAGCATAGGTTATCTAATAATTAGTAGTCTTTTGTTAGTACCGGTTTCACCGTCTGGTTAGGGTGCTTTGATCTCATTTCATCAAATCTCAAATCAAAGTAGTAAGCCTATAGATTAAGCGTGGTTCTTAGGTTATAGATTACATGTGGATACGACTAGGCCTCCAAATAGATTGTGGTAGGTGGCAAGTGGTGACAGCCTTGTCCATCCTCTGTATTCCACAATGATAGGTCTAGTTGTTAAATCGTAGGGCTCGTGGTGGACCTTATCTATTTAACACTCCTAGTTGGTAGGCGAGTTGTGCCCCGACGTACTATAGTATTTCTCCTAGTCATTTGTTTACCTCAGTTACTAGGATAAAATGCTCGCTCTCCCACCTAGGTATCTCTAGGTAAGCTTGTTAGTAGTAGTTAGTTTAGGTAGTTCACATTCACCATTCACTATCGTTCACCTACCTAGGATCAACCTTAGCCTTGCCTTAGCAAATCCTAGTCCAATTATAAATTCTAGCCTTTCTGTGGGAAAAATATAAATTCGACACTCAGTACTCATCGAGCGAAGTGTTACGCGATAGTTCTGTGCGCTTGCGGAATCCTCCAATAGTCAATAAGAAATATCAACAGAGGCGTTCAAGGAAGAGATGAATGGCACTTTCCAGATGAGCAACTTGGGCCTTCTCTCCTTCTACCTAGGGATCATGGTCCACCAGGATAGCTCTAGCATCTCCATTCGCTAGACCGCCTACACCAAGTGCATCGTCGAGTTGGGTAGGCTCACCAGCTGCAACCCAGCCCACACTCCCATGGAGGAGAGGCTAAAGCTGAACTGCGACAACATGGCGAAGGAGGTCAACACCACGCAGTGCTGACACATTGTGGGCAGTCTTTGCTACCTCGTCCACACGCGGTCGGACCTAGCGTTCGTCGTTGGCTACATCAATCGGTTCATGCAGGAACCTACGATGGAGCATCTACAGGTTGTCAAGAGGATTCTCCGCTACATCGAGGGCACCTCCAACTATGACTTGCACTACCTAAAGTGCCCTAGCATGGAACACTTCATCGGGTACAGTGACAGCAACCTCGCCAGTGACATCGACACAAGCAAGAGCACCAGTGGGACGCTGTTCTTCCTCGACAAGTGTCTAATCAGCTGGTAGTTGGTCAAGCAGCAAGTGGTGGCTTTGTATAGTTGCGAGATGGAGTACATCGCTACCATAACCGCTTTGACTCAAGCTCTTTGGTTGGCTCGACTGCTGAGCGATCTCTTGGGCAGAGACATAGAAGTAGTGGAGCTTAGGGTGGACAGCAAGTCCGCCTTGGCCTTGGCGAAGAACCATGTCTTCCATGAGCGTAGCAAGCATATCCACATTAAGTACCAATTTATTAGGAGCTGCTTGGATGAGGGGAGCATCAAGGCTGGCTACATCAACACCTAGGACCAACTCACTGACTTCCTCACCAAGTCCCTTGGGTGGGTCAAGTTCCAGGACCTTCGCGCCTGGATTGGGATGGTTCAAATTCCCAAGAAGGGGCCACACAAGACTTAGGGGGAGAATGAAAGCATAAGTCTTGTTATTATCTATCTAGGATGCTTACCATAGGAGTAGTTGGCGCATATGTTAGCACCCTTATCATCTATCTTATCCTAGTTTGGCATCTACTTTAGTAGTTGGAATATGGTGTAGCTTTCTTAAGTTGCAAGCATGCTGCTCTATATGTATCCTCAACCTAGCATGGTTTGTGGCAAGGCTAATGAAATGGAAATCTAGCCCCAAACCTATGTTTTCTCTCCAACATGTCAGGACTCAGGGACTCAGGTGTCGGTCAGGCCTTCGGCCAGTGGGAAGGCGGTCCTCGGGGCTCACTGCGGGAATCACTTGGTCTGTTGGGCCACATCCACCGTCATAGCTGTTTAGCCACATGGTCACGCACTCATCGAACCGTTGTTAGGGTGCACGAGTAGGGTGGGGCTCCACCATGTTGCCATCAAGGTGCTTAGGCAAGCCGCTGCCTCGCTGTCCAAGGGGCGCCCAATCATCCATTTGCTCGAGCAAGTACCATCCAAGCCATCAGCGACCAAGGCCCAGATCTGGCCGATAATACCTCCTCCTACCTCAATCTACTCTGTACCAGTCTAGCCACCACAAATGAAGGTGTAGGGTTTGGAGGAGGGAGAACGACACATCTTCCTACCTCGATCTACGCTACGGTGGGTGGAGGTGGGGCAACCGCATGGGCGGAGGGTGAGATGTGAGAGCGTAGGGCCCATCTATCGGCGCCGTTCGCTAGAGCGGGAGGGATGATGAGGGCATGACACCTATGGATATGCTTAAAGACAAGGTGAGCCCGTTCCTATGTTTGCATAATGATAAATCTAAGAATTGGTTGCTACCTAATAGTGGTATTTCAAATATTCTCATGAACTATGGTGATGATGATAGAGATTGGATATACCATGAATAGGACCAAGCTCAAAGTGCAAGTCCATCAAAGTTGAACATTCGGTTCGCTGGCAGCATGACACTACCTCATTGGAAGGGACATAACTCCTTCATCTGAAGTGAGTTTGAGGTCCATGAGCACTTGATGGAAAGCTTGTTTCATAAGCTGTCAAATAGATCTGGTTTGACCGCAAGATCACGTCAGCAAGGCCTCCAAACTATCACAACAATTTGCCATTGTTTTTGCCGAAAGCTGTATTGTCGCCGTGGGCTTGATATTCACCCTTGGGACCCTGGCCCAAGTTGGAGCACGCCCCAAGGAGATGGAGAAGACCTCATAAATGCCCAAGGACGTCCTCCACCTTGGCCACATCCTTAGAAGGCAAGCAAGGGTGTCTAATCCAAGTTGGAGGCCCAATCCATGTCAAGTTCAAGTCCATCTCGGGTTTCAGGAGCAATTTGTAATAAAACGGACGCCCAGGTCACATGTGGACTCCATTTTCGACGATCCTCATATGGATGGAAAGATAATTTGATAAGGCAACCAACAGAAGTGGTTCCACATCAAAATTTCTTCAAAATCAATGGCAATCATCGAAGCAAGTTGCCATCTTTTGGGCCGTTTGGGCCTTGTAACGTGTCGGGACTCTTTAGGGACGCGAATTGGGGTCCTTGGATGCCCCTTAGGCTATATAATCAGTAGCCGTCGACTATGTTAGGGTTAGGGTTTTGCTTTAGATCAATCTATCTTTGAACAGTCGCCGTTATCGGTTTGTGAAACCCCACATTGAGATTTTAATCATACATCCATAAATTGTCACTTTACTTGAGTTACATTTTATCTTGTTCTTGCTTGTGTTCTTTGATTTGCAGCAAGGATTATCCTTCTTGGTGAGATCAACTGGATTGTGACATGGTTGATAACCAGAGGAGACGTGGTGCTAAGGTTGCAAGGTTCAGGTCTTTGTGATATAAAGCCGGATCGATGTGTCGCTTTCCACCCAAATCATTAGTTACCTTGAACCTGACGAAAGATCGAGAACCCTGTCCCCATCAAGGGGGGCACAAGGGAGGGCACACAGAAGCTAGGAGGCACGTTGATGTGGTTGTTGGCATCTCCTATTTTCTCTTTTTAGGAGTAAAGATTATTCCTGGCTACCGCTTTCTCTTGAGATAAAATAAATAATGATACCCTAGAATACTCTTGGGTGAAGTGTTGTAATGGTATATTCTGTGCGCTTGGGGAATTCTCTACTTATGCGCTTGCCGAAGTGGTCCATCCTCGAGCTATCTTTTTGTTGCTCGGAGCATAGGGATGGCGGCTTGGCTTGGGCGTGTCACCTTGCCTCGATGGTGCCCCGCACGTCCCAGTCTTCTCTGATCCAGTCATGTCGAGGATAGGCTCCTCTCAACCTTGGTGTGTTGGAGTTGTTCATGGAACTGCCACCGCTACTGCTACTTCGAGGGGCATATGTATCCAAACCATCCACGTCGAATGTCAACGTCAGCTGGGACTACCTTAAGGTAGCATTTTGGTGATGGGACACTAAGCTCTTTGCCTCTTATTCGAGAGCGAAGTGGAGGAAGCGTTGGGCCTCTCGGAGCTTTTTTGTTAGTCTTTGCGTCTAGCGTGTCGGAGATATTGCCCTAGAGACAGGTGGTGGCTACCATGTTGTATGCCACTTGGGGGAGACGCAATAGACCCTAGAGCCCCCATGTGGTTGTTGACCTCACGCTGGTTGTCATGCGAGCGCTCATCTCCTCCTTCCATCTTTCAAGCTCAGCTCGCTCAGCTTCTAGGTCGATCTACCAGGCCTTGAGGCGCTTAGACTTCTCCCAGAGGTAGGTGACATGGCTGGTTGGACTTAGATCTAGGGCCATGACCTCAACGTCATCGTCGGCAACTTTATCCTAATGGAGGTGGAAGCTCATGTGCCAAGCCGAGGAGTAGTCGTCTACCTTGTCGAAGTCGTACTCTAGGTCAACCCCCGAGAGTATCTTGAGAAAGGTGCATAGTGAGGGGACATCAGTCATCGCGTCACCCAAGAGGATGACACTGTGCAGCGCCTCTTGGCTCATGAGGTGTTCTAGTTTGAGCTGGGACACCGTTGCGGCGTTTTATATCCCATACGGGAGGTACGAGAGGATGTGCCAAAAGCAGTGGGCTGGTGGGAGCTCCTCTACAGTGACAATTTGATGATGGACATTTGCTAGTGTGTAGAACATGTAGTGATGCTTCGACACGGTGGGGTTTAGGCCCAAACTGAGGTGGACTGATGGGACAGCACCTCTAGGTCAGCGTGTAGGAGGCCAGCAGAAGGGAACGAATCTAGGGACTTGTCCTCCGATGAGGTCTCCTCAAAGATATAGAGTTTGCCACTGTGGCTAGCGACGTAGTCCAGGCTCCCGAAGCTGAAAGCATGGCTAGGGCAAAGGCGCAACTAGCGAAGATGATCCCGCTGGAGAAGCGCACGTCGCCTTCAGGCGTGACACCTCAGGCTCTGGCGAGAGGTTGGTGGTTTGGGCCACTGAAGAGTAGTGATCACACACGATGCGTTCCTCTACATGGCGTGCTAGCTGTCATGGGTTCGTAACCATGGCAAGCATCGTGTTGTTCGTTGGGGGTCGATGTGTACACCTCTGGTGGCTTCAGCACTCAAAACACTCAGGGACACGGATAATTTATCCTTGTTCAGGCTCCTAAGCTTTGCTTCTAGTAGTATGGTGTTCTTTGTGTTAGAAATGCACAAACGAGAGTTCTTACAATGGAGGAATCGAGAAGGAGAGTGGTAGGGATAGCATGGTGCTCTTCTAGGGTTCTCGGTGAGATAATCTGATCAACTGGTCTCGATCCGATCGTCCCCCTCTATGGGAGCCCATGCCTCCCCCTATATCCTGAGGGCATGGGGTACAAAGTGGGTGGTTCTTAACCTAGGGCTTCTTTCCTTGGACTTCAGTCTTTGTCGTCTTGGCACCGTCTCAATCCTTCCTTGTCTTCTAGCTAGGGGCCAACAAAACTGCAAACCCTCCCTAACACTCCTGCTGCAACCAGTCTTTGTCGTCTTGGCACTGTCTCAGTCCTTCCTTGTCTTCTAGCTGGGGGCCAACAAAACTGCAAACACTCCCTGACACTCCTGCTGCAACCTAGTCCTAACCGTTAGGTGATGTCTGCCGCAATGGTGCCTTCCTCGGGTGAGCCTTCTCCTAGCTTCTTTGACACGCTAGGCTCCTCCTTTCACCTAGAGGGGCTAACAGGCAAGCCCAAAGCCCTCCCCATCATGGGCTTCGATGCCCCAAGCGTGACCCTACCGAGTGAGTGGTCGACAGCGTCTCATGGCTTATAGCATGGGATGGAGGTAGGTGCTATCTACCGCAACGGTGCCTTCCTCAGGTGAGCCTTCTCCTAGCTTCTTTGACACCCTAGGCTCCTGCTTTCACCTAGAGGGGCTGACAGGCGGGCCCGGAGCTCTCCCCATTGTGGGCTTCAATGCCCCAAGTGTGACCCTATCGAGCGAGTGGCCGACAGCGCCTTGCGGCTATGGAATAGGATGGAGGTGTACTGCTTCTGTGCCTATCAGGTTCTGAGCGGCTGTGTAACACCCTGCATCCAAAATCTGCTTATATTGCCTAGCTCCGCACGTGG
Source organism: Miscanthus floridulus (assembly GCF_019320115.1). Classification (NCBI taxonomy): domain Eukaryota; kingdom Viridiplantae; phylum Streptophyta; class Magnoliopsida; order Poales; family Poaceae; genus Miscanthus; species Miscanthus floridulus. Next base: position 57,939,314 of record NC_089584.1, read on the forward strand.
AACGGGCCTGCACGCCCGTAGCACCTCTATTGCACTTTCTTCCTCACTTCATTTAAAAGGGTTAATCTAGAGGTGCTACGTTTGAAACAAACGTCATCCTCCTAAACTTCCAAGGTGGTACTAAACCCACCAACCACAACCACTCATGAGCCACTTGGGCCATATGGGCCAACTTCGCAACTACTATAGGCTACTAATGGGCTAGGGTGTTACATTCAACCAACCCCCCTTAAGGGTTGTGCCCTCGGTAGCTCACTACATATATGTGGCAGAAGTCCAGGATCACCCCTTGGTGCACCCCTCCACGGTAAGGATTGATGCTTCGAATACCATCTATAACACCCCGAGTCCAAAATCTGCTTATATGACATAGCTCCGCACGTGGAACGGGCCTGCATACGCTTAGCACCTCTCTTACACTTTCTTCCTCACTTCATTTAAATGGGTTAATCCATAGGTGCTACATTTGGAACAAACATCACCCTCCTAAACTTTCAAGGTGGTACTAAAACCACCAACCACTACCACTCATGAGTCACTTGGGCCATATGGATCAACTTCACAATACTACAGGCTACTAATGGGTTGGGGTGTTACATTCAACCCCCCCTAAGGGCTACGCCCTCTGCAGCTCACCACATATATGTGGCAAATGTCTAGGATCACCCCTTGGTACACCCTTCCATGGTAAGGATTGATGCTCCAAATACCATCCGTAACACCCTGCATCCAAAATATGCTTATATGGCCCAGCTCCGCACGTGGAATGGGCTTGTATACGCGTAGCACATCTCTCACACTTTTGTCCTTGTTTCGCGTAAAATGGCTAACCCGAAGGTGCTACGTTTGGAACAAGGATTATAAGCTGACCCTTACCCTACTAAACTTCAACGGTAATACTAAACCCACCAACAACAACCACATATGAGCCACTTGGGCTACATGGGCAACTTCACAACTACTACAGGCTATTAATGAGCTGGGATGTTACAAGCTGATAGATTCCGGAGCTAGCTCTGACCTTGGCTCGGGACGGTTGTTGGCCCCGAGCCAAGATTGGGATGGCCACAGGGGCGATGTCTTGGCCAAGGCTCCCCTTAGGCTGGGAATTCCCGTGCCTGGGGCTGAGCCCCCACCCCTAAGCGATGGCAAGACTCCCTCGAGGACTAACTGCAAGCTGCCAAGCCATCCTTTTCTCGAGCACACCCGATAGGAGGAACTTTTACTATGTTTTTGAGGCCACGGCCAGTGGATAAGGGAAGGATGGATATATGCGAACAGAGGACGAGAGGAGGCCGTAGTTTTTTTTCATAATATAAGATCGCCACGACAAATAAGAAATGGTACAGTTGGTTGCGACGGGCTGAAAAATGACCGTGGGAAGTAAATCGAAGTGTCATGAAACCATTATCTGCCCAGGGAACCCAACTCCCTTATAATTAGTAGAAATTAATCTGATCCAGTGGCATGTCTTGCTACATGATTGTCAAAATCTCAATTGTCATCCTCTTTTACGACTCTAAGTTCACAATTAGAGAGTTCCATTCTTTGACTCTAATCAAGAGAATCTACGCTGTAGTTAATCAGGATAACTCTGCATATGTCCCTGGTTAGAAATGAAAAACGAACTGTCACGTTAGGAAAAGTCGTATCACGGAGCATGTTGTATAAAAGAGGGAAACCCACCACAGCATGCAGTTTCCTGAGACAGGTACGAGCGAGTGGTAAACAGGAATTCCTGCGAGACGAAATAATCATGCCAAGTTATTGGCCTTCCAATTTATACAATTCTGGAAACAAAAGTATTCAAATTCATAGCGTTATAATGTGAGCACATTGACGCCACAGAAATTGCAGGTCTGAAGCTACCAGATTATAACCCGTTATTACATTTCTTTCGGCTGGATTTGATACGGTTTACATTTACATACACCTGCGATCACATCAATGAGCGCTCTAGCAGAAATCTGGCTGTTGATTACAATGACCACCTCTCAAGTCCCAAATGATAAACAAAGTTCAGTATGCCGCAAAACTGTATATAACATAAATGCTCTACGTACAAACTAAATCGTTGCACCTCCAGAACCCCTGAGAAACGCCTACGCAAAATAAAAAGCAAGTGTCTAAGAACTGGCAACAAAGGGCATTGGCTAAGAAACGTATAAGCGATATAAATGTTGGGACTTACCATCTTGGTTGCTTTAACGCACTGACTCTGCCTTTCCCTCTTTTCACGCTGGCATTCACCACACCAGCTCGGAAAATCCTTCTGGTATTTTTTCATCTCCCTGAACACAGAGCTTGACATAGGAAGAACTCATTCAGTTGCAGCATTTCACAAGCCCCTATTAGTCCAACTACAACTTTACATTTCAAGGCACAAAACGCTTCAATAAACTTCTGAGGATGCACAAGATTGGCAAGCATTTTCACTATGATCAATGGTAACACCACAGAAAGGCGAAATGTAACATGGTAATGCAACATGTAGCAACATACCAGCAACAAAGGGCAGGCACAGAAAAGATAAGCCAGCCAGCCATGTGATACCATACCATCACTTGCCCTGTTTAAGTGTAAAGAACAGAACATTTTGGGCATGATTGGTAAACTACATTCTATCCAACCAGGCTCGCTAGATGCAAACTGAGCTTGATTGGTAGACTGGAGCGGCACCTGGGCCTGGACCACTTGGTGCAAAAGCGCTACCCCAGACTGGTTGTGCATATGCCCAAAAAAATCTGTGCTTCTGCTGGGACTGGCTGGCATTGCGCATGGTGCAGCTTGAGTAGGGTCGCAAACGGTATGGATATTTTCCGACCGTATTTGAGACCGAATCCGTTTAGAGTTCAGATCTGTCTATATTCAGATATTCAACATCCGATAGCGTATCCATATGCGAATACTCAAAACGCATATTTATGATGTAGATATCCAATCGTATCCTATCCGACATAGCTGACACTATCCGTATTCATATTCGATTCTGAATAAAAATATGAAAACAAATGTAACATCGGTGATATCCATCCGTATCGATCCGTTTGCAACCCTAAGCATGAGCAAGCGGGCTGTGCAGCATGAGAGAGCAAGTGTGTGTGTGTGTGTGGTGGGCGGTGGGGGGTGGCATGAGAGCAAGCATGTGCGGGCTGTGCGACGTGAGAGAGCAAGCATGCGCACGGGCTGTCCAACCAATCGCCTTCTCCCCGTGTCCTAGCTGGATGCATATGGCAGCCAATTGGACTCCTGTGGATGCACAAATCCGGATCAGCAAAGGCCTGGTGCCCCTTGTGCAAACCAAGCTAGGCTGGGCAAGGAACCAATTTGAGTGCATGCATGTTTCGCATGGTATCAGGTGGGACCATGGATGTTCTTATATTATCTCACAAAAGCCGACAACACTCGTACAAAACCGAGGGCTCTTTGAGGGTTTATATGCTTACTCAATTAACTTGGCTAATTTGAAGCTTAAGATTGATCAAATGGGCCTGTATCCTGATACCATACTTATTGAGCCACATGAGTATGAGCCTCAAAGAATGCACTCAATAAAAATGGCTAGAACAGAAAGACAACAAACAAATGCACTAATGGAAGCAGGGAATGACCCCCTAAACTGCATCAACACTTTCAATAAATGATAATAAGATCAGAGGTATTAAAACAAATCTGCACATGAATATATCAATGATCTCACCTCAGGCATCAGTGCATTGAAATCTGCAAATACATATTGATAGCAATGCACTCATGAGATAAAGAAAACTGCAGGGAAAGGCCTGTTTACCTCCGGCACCACAAAAGCAGATTGATTCTGAGACCAGATGAAGTAGCTCGAGCACCATGCCTGTGTCGACCACGGTGGAGTACAGCCCGACCAGGAATATGTGTGTAGTCATACATTTCCTGCGCAGATGATCAGACAAAGATAAGAATATAGGAAGATGACACTTGAAGGTAACTTGGAACTGCATGTCACCAAAGAAGTCACATGGCTAAAAGCTATATTAGTAGAGACAAGAATATTTCTAATAAAAATTCTGAATAAATATGTTGACCACTTAAAGCTCAGAATGCTGCAGGTTGTGACCTGGGCCAGGCAAGCCTGGAGGAGAGGGTGGCAGCCAGGACGGCAGCAGTCGCTGCCATCCCTATAGCCACCAGCCGCCTTAATTCCCAACCAAGGCAAGATCGGTGTGAATTAAGCAGGCAATAGGATTTAGATTAGGGGATCAGTTAGGAAATAAAGAGGAAGGAAAGATACTTTCAAAAGATGTGCATCCCCCTTGGATACAAATGTAAGGCCAACACATTATTATTAAATCAATAAAGGAAAGAAGAAACTCCGCCTATGTTGTCTCAACATAGCAGGTCCCAAGCTTTGGTAAAGGAAGAGGGTTGTGTTAGGCGTAGCGAGCCAACGTTAAATCTAGCCATTCTAACGGAGATGAAACCCGAAAGAAAATCGTTGGGGCGTAACCCTCTTAGTGACGCGCCATATCGGAACCCGGGTATGGTGTTCAATGAGCAAGGGCCGGGTCATCACCCCCGTGACGCGCCGTGTCGCGATCTAGGCACGGTGTCAAGTGATCAAGGATCGGGTCGTCGCATCCTTAGTGGCGCGCTACATCGGCGCCCGGGTGTAGTGAAAAATGAGCAAGGGTCTTCACATCTGATTCGACGGGTGCGAAGGGTAAGGAAGCTAGTCGAACCAACTAGGATCTGTTTAGACAGTTGGAATATAGGGTCGCTTACAAGTAAGTTAAGAGAATTAGTTGATACCGCGACTAGAAGGCGTGTAAATATATTATGCGTTCAAGAGACTAAATGGAAGGGTCAGAAGGCGAAGGAGGTGGACAATACAGGTTTCAAGCTTTGGTACACAGGGACAGTTGCGAATAAAAATGGAGTAGGAGTTTTGATTGATAAGAGCCTCAAGAATAGTGTGGTGGGAGTGAGAAGGCAAGGAGATATGATTATCTTAGTCAAGCTTGTCATTGGTGATATGGTCTTAAACGTAATTAGTGCGTATGCCCCCCAAGTAGGCTCAACGAGAGAGCTAAGAGACAGTTTTGGGAAGACTTAGATGGCCTAATTAGAGCTGTACCCAGTAGTGAGAAGCTTTTTATAGGAAGAGATCTTAATGGGCATGTAGGTACTACAAGCGCAGGTTTCGAGACAGCTCATGAAGGTTTTGGGTATGGTAGTAGGAATCAGGAGGGGGAGGAAGTTCTAGACTTCGCGGTAGCTTTTGACCTGATGATAGCCAACACTTTCTTTAGAAAGAGAGAATCTCATCTAGTGACCTTCAGTAGCGGACAACACTCTAGCCAGATTGACTTTGTCCTCACAAGAAAAAAGGACAAACGAGCATGCTTGGGTTGCAAGGTGATACCAGGGGAGTGTGTTGTTTCTCAACATAAGCTTTTGGTGGCAGACTTTCGTTTTCAGGTGCGTGCCCGTAGGGATAAATAAGCTAAGATTGAAAGAACAAAATGGTGAAAACTGAAAGGGGAGACATCAAAGGTATTCAGGGAAAGGGTTATCAAAGAGGGCTCTTGGAAGGAAGAAGAAGACATAAACAACATGTGGGAAAAGATGGCAACCAACATTCGGAAGGTGGCCTCAGAGGTGTGTGGAGTAACCAAAGGAAGTGGAGGCGAGGCTAAAGATACTTGGTGTTGAAACGATGAAGTCCAAAGGGCTATTAAGGAGAAGAAAGAGTGTTATAGATGCGTACCATGACAGAAGTGTGGACAACATAGAGAAGTACAAGGTGGCAAAGAAGATTGCAAAGCGAGCTGTAAGTGTGGCAAAGGGTAGAGCGTACGAGGATCTTTACCAACGTTTGAGTACGAAGGAAGGAGAGAAGGACATTTATAAGATGGCTAGAGTTCGTGAGAGAGACAAGGGACTTCAACCAAGTTAAGTGCATTAAGGATGAAAGGGAGCATCTCTTGGTGAAGGAGGATAAGATCCGACATCGATGGCAAGAGTATTTTGATAAATTGTTCAATGGTGAGAATACGGACACAACCTTTCAGTTGGATGACTCTTTTGATGACACCAATAGGCGCTTTGTGCGGAGAATCCAAGAATCCGAGGTCAGAGAGGCATTGAAAAGGATGAAAGGAAGTAAAGCGATGAGACCGGATGGTATCCCAATCGAGGTGTGGAGATGTCTCGGGGACATAGCTATAGTATGGCTAACCAAGCTGTTCAACCATATTTTTCGATCGAACAAAATGCCTAATGAGTGGAGGAGAAGTATATTGATACCGATCTACAAGAATAAAGGGGATATTCAAAGTTATACTAATTACCGAGGAATTAAGTTGACGAGTCATACTATGAAGCTATGGAAGAGAGTTATCGAGCATCGCTTGAGAGCAATAACGCGGGTCTCTATGAACCAATTTGGTTTCATGCCCGGAAGGTCAACCATAGAAGCCATTTTCTTAATAAGACAAGTTATGGAGCTGTATAGGGAGAAGAAGGACCTACACATGGTTTTTATTGACTTGGCGAAGGCTTATGATAAAATACCAAGAAATATTATGTGGTGGGCTTTGGACAAACATAAAGTCCCAGCGAAGTACGTCAGGCTCATTAAGGACATGTACAACAATGTTGTGACGAGTTCGAACAAGTGATGGAGACACGGATGACTTCCCAATTAGGATAGGACTACATCAAAAGTCAGCTTTGAGCCCTTATTTGTTTGCCTTAGTAATGGATGAGGTCACAAGGGACATACAAGGGGACATCCCTTGGTGTATGCTTTTCGCGGACGATGTAGTGCTAGTTGATGAAAGCCGAACAGGAGTGAATCAGAAACTGAAGTTATGGCGGGAGACTTTGGAGTCTAAAGATTTTAGACTCAGTAGAACTAAAACTGAGTATATGAGATGTGACTTCGGCACTACTACTCGGGAGGAGAAAGATATTAGTTTGGAAGGTCAAGTAGTGCCTAGGAAGGATACCTTTCGATATTTATGATCAATGCTACAGAGAGACGGGGATATTGATGAAGATGTTAGCCATCGAATCAAAGCAGGGTGGATGAAGTGGCGGCAAGCATCTGGTGTCCTATGCGACAAAAGGGTACCACAGAAGCTAAAAGGCAAGTTTTATAGGACGGCGATTAGACCTGCTATGTTGTATGGTGCAGAATGTTGGCCTACGAAGAGACGACATGTTCAACAGATAAGTGTCACGAAAATGCGTATGTTGCGTTAGATTTGCGGTCATACAAGAAGGGATCGAGTTCGGAACGATAATATACATCATAGATTAGGGGTAGCACCAATTGAAGAGAAGCTTGTCCAACACCGGTTGAGATGGTTTGGACATGTCCAACGGAGACCTCCTGAGGCACCGGTGCGTAGTGGAATCCTAGGCCAGGATAGTAACGTGAAGAGAGGCAGAGGAAGACCGAAGTTGACTTGGGTAGAGGCAATAAAAGGAGACTTGAAATGATGGAATATACCCAAAGACTTAGCCTTAGATAGGAGTGCTTGGAAGACAGCTATTCACGTGCCTGAACCTTGATTGCTTCTGCTGGGTTTCAACTCTAGCCTACCCCAACTTGTTTGGGACTCAAAGACTTTATTGTTGTTGTTGTTGTTGTTGTTGTAATAAAGGAAAGAAGAGATTTTTCCAATCCCAACCTTTTGCCTCCCACTGCTGTTGACACGCACAAATCAACTACATCAAGTACTCATCATGTGAACAGACTAAGCCCCCTCCCCTGTACACACATATTCCTCCTCCAGTCGGGCAACATAAGCTAGCCACACTGGTCCTAGGACACACCCTCCTCTCACCACTACTTCCTACGACCTATGCCTTCCTAAGTTCCTATACTCGTACATAACAGTTATTGATTCAAATGTAAGACTTTTATACATCTTTCCTGCATCTTGAAACACAAGAATTATCTAAAAGAATATCCCATGACAGTCCTTGCTCATAAACCACAAAATTGTACTGGAAGTAAATGTCCAAGAATAGCGAAAAGTTGTACTGGATGAAATTATATCATGTATGGCTGCCTGCTATAGGACCTGGCTGCCTGCTATTTTCGCCACGCCCACTGCCCTTTTGGATTGGAACAAGAGTTTGTACACGTGATAACTTTTTTTCGGATTGAAATTGCATATGCTCAACAGAACAGAAGAATCAAGAAGACGGCACCACAAATGCAGTTTGTCATTTATGGTATGAGAGCAACCCCAAACACATGGTAAATCTTAAAAATAAGAATCAACACATCATACCATCATCTAACATCATGCAGAATTCGATATTGAATAAGAGAGAGGGGAGAGAGAGAGAGAGAGAGAGAGAGAGAGAGAGAGAGAGTGAGAAATCAGCATTTCGATAATAGCAGGTGGTGGGTTCAGACATGAATAATTGCATCTGCAACTATCCACACGCCAATTTCTCTTTTTTTATTCCACACAAGTTTTTGTTCAAGGTCGGTTTTCAGATGATGGTTGATCATATAATCCATACATTCAATTTTTTAAAGAATATTTTATGGTCTTTTAGTGGTGCTACCATGAAAGAGGCGTTCCCTTTATGCTAACTCAATTTATGCTGAACTCAATTTTAACAACACAATATCCTGTAATAGTGAGCTAACAAATCTCTCCTACTTAAAAATTACGAGCCCAATTCACTCCCCTTCGTCCGTCTGTCGCTTGCCCTCCCCGTGTCTGACACTCACAACAATCGGCGCTGACAAGGTAGGCCGTTCAGTCCATCCTAAGTCCAAGAATCCTCTCCCTCGTTCCTACTGCGCCTCCATCCTGCCGCCAACTGCGCCGGTCTCAATGACGAACACATCGTGCCTCCGACCTCATGGGGTATGCCACCACCCACCACTGCTGCAGCACCCAAGAGGACCCTTTCCCCAATGGGTGACCCCCCTTTATGGTCTTTTAGGGGTGCTACCATGAATTGGTAGCACAGTAGCACCCCAAGGAGGCGTTCCCTTTATGCTAACTTAATTTATGCTGAACTCAATTTTAAGCAACACAATATCCTGTAAGACTGAGCTAATAAATCTCTCCTACTTAAAAATTACAAGCCCAATTCACTCCCCTTCATCCATCCATCGCTTGCCCTCCCCTTGTCTGACGCACACGACAATCAGCACCGACAAGGGAGACCCTTCAGTCCCTCCTTAGTCCAAGAATCCTCTCCCTCACTCCTACCGCACCTCCATCCCGCCGCAAACTGCGCCGATCTCAATGACAGCTGCATCATGCCTCCGACGTCATGGGGTATGCCACCACCCACCACTACGGCAGCACCAAAGAGCACCCTTTCCCCAATTGAGTGACCCCCCCCCCCCCCACCCCACACATACACACACACAATCGCATCTGACCCCTCTCCACATTCGAACTCGATTCACAGCCGCTCGCAGGTGCCGAGGGTTCCCATGTGGGAGATTCAACAATGAACCATCCCCAAGCACGGTCGTCCATAGCTCCAGGCCAATTTGTGGTCTGAATCAGGGTACACAGATAGGATGTAGGGGGAGGACGAGGAACACGGCGTTGTGTGCTCCCAATCGTGCAGTGACATGGAGCACCATGGATGCATGCGGCTTGGCAGAGGAGGAGCGACGCGAGGTTCATCTGCCTACCAGCGGCCGCACATGGAGGACCATGTTCCCGACGGCTATGGCAGCGGTCTGGAGGTATGGGGCTGCCGGGTCCGCTGGGAGTGCCTTCACGAGTCGCCGTTGATATCCAGCCTCCTCATCGCTGATCTCGTCCCACCCGCACCCAATGGTTTCGCTCTCCTCCATAGCTGAACAAGCCAACAAATAGGGATAGCGGCAAGGCACCTCAGATCCAACCTGCCCCTGCTCTCTGTCCACCTTGCAACCACTGAATCCACGGTTGTCGCCCAGGTCCTTGCTCCCGGTCCACGTTTTTATTGTTGAAACAAATCCATTCTCCTGTCGATTTCGATTTGCCTTGCGCACCTCGTATCCGATCTGGGATAGATCTCCTGATGTTTTAGGGTCTTTGCAGTGGCATTTTGTAGTCATCCTTGTGATTCTTATGTTCATGCTTTGGGGACCGATGTTTCGTTCTGATGCAGGTTTTGAGAGGCAGCAAAGCCCTCAGGGAAGGAGACCAAGGTACATGCATTCTCTATGATGAGCGAATGTAGAGAATTGGTATACTAATGTTGTACCATTATGTGTCTAGGAGTGGTAAAATGGTGATAGGCTACTCTTCTCAATGTATTATTAGCTTAGATTATGCAATTATTTCTCTATCATATCAGAAACCTACCGCCGTAGTAGGGTTCAATACCATTTGATGTTGTAGTGAACATAATTATGCGCACATCACTTATTTAAGTCGTAAGCAATGGGTGGATTACTGAATGCAGGTTACTTTTTTGCTGCTTTGGCCAAACAAAGTTCCTTCATGTTGGGTTTAGTTGTATTCTTTGGTACAAAATCTTTAGGACAACCGGACACTTTGTGTTGGTTGGTTTACATTTCTTGGTTTTCCTTAATATTTTTGTAGTTTTAACCGACTACTGAATGAAAGATTCTCCTTTACGTATGTGTTTGATTTGGAGGATGAAAGGGGATGGGACAGGGCGATCTTGAGACAATTGGGACAGTGTCCATCCCCTTTGGAGAATACCCATGGAATATTCCTCCAAATGGGGGATGGATCCATCCCTCAGAGACAAGGGGACGGGGCTCGTTGCTCTTGTTCTTCCTCACATACCGGCCGAGCATCATCTTCTTCCTCACGAAGCGGCCAACCCTGGGAGTGCTGAGGCAGCAATGCAGGCCGAGCACGGCTCCGGTACGGTGATCCACTGTGGCGACACGGGCCCAGCACATGGGGGACGAGGCTGTTGAGCTGCGGCAGCGTGCGTGGGGGCATCCTACAGCAGTGACCTGGGCTGAGCTCGGCTTCAGGACGGCGAACCATGGCGGTAACATGGCCGAGCTGTGGGGCACATGTTTAGCGCGCGCAGGGCGTGCTTACAGGAGCGTGGGGGTGGTGGTGCTGTCCAAAAAGCTGTGAGGTGCGATGGCAGCACTGTTAGTCGCTGAATTCTTACTCTTGGTAGTAGCAGAATTCTTACTCTCATCGAGAGAGGATGACACTAGGAGTTGGGGCAATTTTCTGGTTTATTTCCAAATGCCATGCCCACCTGAGGGGTTGGGGATACATATTTATAGGCTACTAGCCAGCCAAACATATGCCAAGATGCTAGTCTAAGATGCGAATATGTTGTCCTAATATGCTGTCCTCTAAGATGTTGTCCTAAGATGCTGTCATAGCTAAAGACCAGCTGCAAGGATGATGTCCTCTCAGTCAAGATGCTGCTGCAGCCAGCCCCACAAAGACCAGCTGCAGTCAACCCCACAAAGACTACCAACAGAGACTTATCCCATCATTCTCCCCCTAAGTCTTGTGTGTTGTCTTGTGGGAAAGTTGAACCATCCCAGTCCTGGAGTAGAGCTCAAGGAACTTGATCATCTCAAGGGGCTTAGTGAGCAGGTCCGCAAGCTGGTCCTTGGTGTTGATGTAGCTCGCCTTGATGCTCCCTTCCTCCAAACAGCCTCGGATGAAGTGGTACCTCATCCGGATGTGCTTGTTGCGTTCATGGAACACGGGGTTCTTTGCCAGGGCTAGAGCGGACTTGCTGTCCACCCTGAGCTCCACCGCTCTAGTGTCTCTGCCGAGGAGATCACCGAGCAGTCGAGCGAGCCAGAGCGCCTGAGTTGAAGCGGTGGAGGCCGCTATGTACTCGGCCTCGCAGCAGGACAGGGCCACCACCTGCTGCTTGACCGACTGCCAGCTAACGAGGCACTTGCCGAGGAAGAAGAGGATCTCGCTCGTGCTCTTACTGGTGTCGATGTCGCCGGCGTGGTCGCTGTCGCTGTACCCGACAAAGTGTGCCGCCCCAGGGCACCTAGGGTAGTAGAGGCCGTGATCGAGAGTCCCCGCAACATAGCGGATGATCCTCTTCATAGCCTGCTGGTGCTCTGTCGTCGGTCGCTGCATGAACCGACTAACGTAGCCGACAGAGAATGCCAAGTCCGGCTGTGTGTGGGCGAGGTAGCGAAGGCTCCCCACAAGACGTCGATACTGCGTAGCGTCCACCTCCTCCGTCGTTCTGTCACGGCTCAGCTTCAGCCTCTCCTCCATCGGAGTGAGAGCTGGGTTGCAGTCGGTGAGCCCAGCTAGCTCAACGACGCGCTTGGCGTAGGCGGTCTGTCGAAGCGTGATCCCGGAGTCATCCTGGTGCACCTCGATTCCCAGGTAGGAGAGAGGCCCCAGGTCACTCATCTGGAAGGTGGCCTTCATCTCTTCCTTGAATGCCGCCACCTCCGCATCCTTGGTGCCAGTGATCACCAAGTTGTCGACGTAAACACCCACCAGCAGAGCATTTCCTCCACTGCCCCGTCGGTAGATGGCCGCCTCGTGCGGGCTTTACTCGAAGCCCATCCCCTTTAGCGTGAAATCCAACTTGGCATTCCACGCCCTCGGTGCCTGCCGCAAGCCATGGAGGGCCTTGCGCAAGCGGAGCACCTTGCCCTCCTTGCCGGGGATCGCAAATCCCGGCGGCTGGTGCACGTAGACCTCCTCCTTCAAGTCGCTGTTAAGGAACGCCGACTTGACGTCCATGTGATGAACACGCCAACCCTCCTGGGCAGCTAGCGCAAGGAGTCGCACGGACTCCATCCGTGCCACGAGAGCAAAGGCGTCGTCGAAGTCGACCCCCTCCTGTTGCACGAAACCTCGTGCCACCAAGCGAGCCTTGTGCTTGACGATGGCACCGGCTTCATCCCTCTTCAGCTTGTACACCCACTTAAGGGTGATTGCGCGGTGACCACGAGGAAGGTCGATAAGCTCCCAGGTGCGGTTCTTCTCGACTGCATCCATCTCCAACTGCATCGCGGCGCGCCATGCCGCATGTCTCTCGCCCTCTGCAAACGACCGAGGCTCGCCGTCGTCACACGCAAGGTGCAACTGCGCCTCCAGGTCGTGAGGCACCGGTCCCGACACCAGCTAGTCGCCGAGAAGGTTCTCCATCGTTCGGTACCGCAACGGCTCGCCGTCGTGGTACGCGTCGATGCGCTCCTCGTCGTGAGAGAGCGGAGTAGTGAACTCAACCGGGCTATGCTCGACACGAGCTAGTGTTGGAGTAGACGTGACTGGAGAGGTGCCTTTCGGTGCTGGAGTGCGTGGCGATGTCGGCTGTGGTGGAGCCGGCGAAGGACTCATCGCAGCCGAGGTCCTGGCTGGAGAGTGCGGTGCTGTCGGAGTAGCAGGCGCCAGGGTCGGTGGAGGCTCGGGGACTGGGGTAGACGCGCTCGCCGAAGAAGAGCTGCCTACTCCCCCGGCTCCCTCGAAGTGGACGTACTCGACAGTGAAGTCGTCGTACGTCAGAGCTGAGCCGTCGTCCACTGCATTGTCCCACGCCCATCCTCGCCCTTCGTCGTACACAACGCCGCACGCCGTGCGCACACGTTGTCTTCGGGTCGAGGATGCGATAGGCCTTCGAGGCCTCCGCGTAGCCAATGAACACTCCCGGAGTGGTCCTGTCGTCGAGCTTGCTGATGCGGCCAAGCTCCTTGGCAAACGCGAGGCAGCCGAAGACCCGCAAGTGAGAGACCGCCGGCTTGCGCCCATGCCAAGCCTCGTACGACGTCCTGCCGTCGAGCGCCTTGGTAGGCGAGCGGTTGAGGATGTAGACGGCCGACACCACCGCCTCTCCCCAGAAGACAGCCGGCATCCCCCTCTGCTTGAGAAGGGCCCGAGCCATTCCCACAGCCGTCTGGTTGTGTAGCTCGATGACGCCGTTCTGCTGTGGGCTATACGACGCGGAGTAGTGACGCTGAATGCCCTCATCAGCGCAATACGACGCGAATTCAGCAGCCGTGAATTCGCCGCCGTTGTCGGTGCGCAGCACGCGCAGCTTGCGGCCGCACTCCACCTCCGCAGCAGCCTGTGAGCACCTGATGGCGTCCGTAGCCTCTCCCTTGCTGCCGAGGACCATCACCCACATGTAGCGGGAGAGGTCGTCGACGAGCAGCAGGAAGTAGCGTCGTCCTCCCGGTGTGGCCGGTGTCACCGGGCCACACAAGTCCCCGTGCACAAGCTCGAGCCTCTCCTTGGCTCAAAAGCTCGCCCACTGGGGAAAGGGGAGTCGCCTCTGCTTCGTCAACACGCAGACGTCACAGAGCTGCTCCACATGGTCGAGGCACAGCAGGCCTCGCACCATCTCCGTGGCACTGAGCCGCTTCAGGGCCTCGAAGTGAAGGTGCCCGAAACGCTCGTGCCACTGCCACGCCTCGTCGTCCCGACGAGCAGCGAGACAGAGGGGTTGTGCCACCCGCACGTTAAGGACGTAGAGTCGATTTGCGCTTCTGGATACCTTGGCGAGAAGGCGGCGACGACGATCCCAAATCTTCATGACTCCATCCTCAACCACCACACGCGAACCGTTCTCATCCAGCTGTCCCAAGCTGATGATGGAGTTCCTCAACGCGGGGATGTAGTAGACTCCGGTGAGCAGCCTGTGCTCACCAGACACGGTGGTGAAGATGACGGAGCCGACGCCCTTGATCTCCACGCCGGAGGCATCCCCAAACTTGACGGAGCCTCGGACGCTAGAGTCAAGCTCAGTGAAGAACTCCCGTCGACCGGTCATGTGATGGGTGGAGCCGGTGTCGAGGCACCACCCGTCAGTCTTGTCGTTGCCGGAGCCGTCGCCGAGGAGGGCGTGTGCTTTTGGCTCGTCAAGGTGGAGGAGAGCCGCTGCGGCCGGTGCCGCTGGAGGTAGCTCGATGCTTGCATGTGCCATGAACAGAGCCAGCACCTCCTCCGCCTGTGCGACGTGGGCCTGGCTGCGTCGTGGCTGTCGACAGTCCTTGGCCCAATGGCCAAGCTGGCCGTAGTTGTGGCAGGCGTCGTCTCGTGCCCGCTTGTGCCTGCCGGCGGCGCCGCCCTGGGCGCCTCAGCGGGCATCACCCTCTGCACGTCCTCGAGCCCCGGCCTGGGCGTCTCTGCGCGCCTTGCACGGCTTGCCACGCTTGCGGCCGCCTGTCGCGGAAGAAGGCTCCCCCTTCTTTCGGTCACCTTGGCTGGCTAGCCACTGCTCCCGAGTGAGAAGGAGCTTCCCGCTAGTGGTGATGGGCCCTGAAAGGGACTGTGGCTCATCGTTGTCGACGACCTTGAGGCGACCTATCGCCTCCTCAATCGACATCGTGGAGACATCCAGCAGAGACTCGATCGAGCGAGCCATCTGCTTGTACTTCTCGGGGACGTAGCGGAAGAGCTTTTCAACAGCTCTCTCCTCGCCGTAGGTGTCATCGCCGAACTGCACCATCTTCTGCAACAGTGTTGAGACGAAGAGTGAAGTCATCAACGTCCTCACCTGGCTTGAAGGCCAGGTTCTCCCACTTCTTGCGAAGTGCCTGTAGTGTGGACTTGCGGGCGCGGGTCGCTGCCGATGCGTGCCGCAGCGATGGCGTCCCAAGCCTCCTTGGCAGTCCGCTTGTTGGTAAGCGAGAACTGCATCTCGGGCGGGACTGCAGCGATGAGGGCATCCAGCGCCCGTCGATCCTGGTCGTAGTCGACGTCGCCGTACCATACTGCCTCCCACATGTGCCGCCCCTGGAGCTTTACCCTCATCACCGCAGCCCACTCGACGTAGTTGGTCTTGGTGAGGGTAGGCCACCCACCGCAGGGGCCGACGTCCCTGACAATAGCCTGGAAACCGTGGTAACCATCGTACCGATCCGGGGAGAGAGCCACGCTGCCTGTGAAGGTCGCGCTCTCCATCGACCCGTCCGCCACCGTTGTCGTGCGCACCTCCTCCAGGAGCGCCACCGCCATGCGCGCCTCCTCCAGGAGCGCCGCCGGCGCGTCCGCGCCTGTCTAGGCTGCCGCCGCGCTCGTGGGCGTGCGCGGCTCCTCCAGGAGCGCCGCCAGCGCGTCCGCGCCTGTCTGGGCTGCCGCCACGCTCGTGGGCGTGCGCGCCTCCTCCAGGAGCGCCGCCAGCGCGTCCGCGCCTGTCTGGGCTACCGCCACACTCGTGGGCGTGCGCGGCTGCCCACTGCGCCACCCGCGCTCGCGCTGCCTCCCTCTCTAGCAGCTCGAGGTCCGCGTCGGCGGTGTCGTCAGCGGAAATGGAGCTGCCGATGCTGCCGCGCAGAGCCTCGACCTCCGCTACCACCGCACGCGCTACATCCGCCGCCGCCACTACTTCCGCCTCCGCTCTGGCTGCTGCCAGCTCCGCCGCTGCCAGCCTCGACGCCCTTGCCGCCGCCGCAGCGGTCTCTACCGCCGCTCGCTCGCGTTCCTCTGTCGCGGCAAGTTCGGCCTCCTGCCGACGCCGCGTGCTCGAGGCGACCGAGCGCGGAGACTGCCCTGCGGACATGACGCGCTACCGGAGAGCTGCTGCGTGGGGAGAGGGCTGCTTCAGACGCGCAGAGGGACAGGAATGAACAGGAGCGGCCAGAGGAGCTGTTGCTGCCAATAGCTGGGGCTGTTGTGGTGCTGGGAGAGAAGATGAGCCAGAGATGCTCAGGCTACAGGATAATACGGCTCTGATACCAGTTGTTAGTCGCTGAATTCTTACTCTTGGTACTAGCAGAATTCTTACTCTCATCGAGAGAGGATGACACTAGGAGTTGGAGCAATTTTCTGATTTATTTACAAATGCCATGCCCACCTGAGGGGTTAGGGATACATATTTATAGGCTGCTAGCCAGCCAAGCATATGCCAAGATGCTAGTCTAAGATGCTAATATGCTGTCCTAATATGTTATCCTCTAAGATGTTGTCCTAAGATGCTGTCCTAGCTAAAGACCAGCTGCAAGGATGCTGTCCTCTTAGTCAAGATGCTGCTGCAGCCAGCCCCACAAAGACTGCCAACAGAGACTTATCCCATCAAGCACTACGTGGGAAGGAAGAAGAAAGTTAAGAAAACAGAGAATGACAAACATGCCCCACATGTCAGATGACTCGTCCCATATTTCTGACCTGGAACGGAACGCGAAACAGATCCCATCCCTTGCAACCAAACACGAAACAGGGATGCTCCCGTCCCAAAAAACAGGAATGGAACCATCCAATACCTCGTCTCTAAACCAAACACATGGTAAGTTAACTCGTTCTTGGCAGCTTGAGTGCTTCAATTGTCTGTGCATGTCACTGGTAATCTTATTGTCTGTCATATTTGTCTTTAGGTTCTAGAAGCTCCATATGGTATGGTGGCACAGGCAACTATGCTAGTGCATTGTTCCTTTTTTGTCGAAAACGCAGAAGAGTTGTGTTTCTTTGCATTAAGAAGAAAAGGGGCGAGAACCCTTATAAACGCACACAACATACCAACACAAAAACAAAAAACACAGTTCAGCAAACTTTACTAATGCCAGTGCATTGTTCCTCACAGCAGCTAAAGCTAATACATTGGACATAGTTGAGTCAGAGATTAAAACTGTTGTAGAGGCATCCAATAAAAGCCTGTTGTTTTCTCAATCCATCCAGGACTTGTGTTCCAAAAGAGACCAGGGTGAAAAAAAAGGTTCGATAAGGTGCTCTTCTTTTCTACATGCCTTACTAATGAACTGTGTAGAATGTATTCAGCCATTTATGTGTGCTCATGGAAGGTGTGGATGACGATGATGTCTATGCCGCCTCCAGCGAGGTTGGTGGATGTTGGCTGCGAGGACATCATGGTGCAGAGGCTAGTGGTGGTGGCAGACATGGATCTATGTGTGAAGGTTGCAGCATTGTTCACCTAAACGGCCGTTTAGCCCGCTTACACACCGTTTAAATGCTACACGGTGGTACGCCGTTTCTGTATAATAGGTTGTTTTGACCGTTTAAATGTTCGTTTTGCCCGTTTAAACGTCCGTTTTGCCCAAACAATGGGCTAAACGGCAGGTGACTGACTGTTTATCGTTTAGCGTTTAGGATAACACTAATTGCAAGGAAGCAGTTATCGCACCGCGCAGAGAGTGCAGCACACCTTGAGGTGGCGCGGATACTGGACTAACTGTAGGAGGCATCGGCGGCCAAGGGTCTGGCTGGCAATGCAGCACCATGCACTGAAGCTTTGGTCTTGCAGTTGGCTCTGAACCAGAATCTGCACTATCACCTGTTGTCTCAGATTATTAGCCCGTGCTTTAGATTATGGACTCATATCATTGGGTGTCTTGTATTGTTGATACGTACTCCCTCCGTTCCAAGTTGTAAGTCGTTCTGGCTTTTCTAGATACATTTTTTACTATGTATCTAGATACGTAGCAAAAGCTATGTATCAAGAAAAAGCCAGAACAACTTACAATTTGGAATGCAAGGAGTAATCGTTAAGTGTATGAAGGCCCATCTACTATAGGCCCATGAGGCTATCTATATATAGTTATCTCCACTAATGGAGTGATTATTCTCTCAAATCCCCATGTTAGTAACATGGTACCAAAGCCATGGATTAGTGTTAGGGTTAGAGCTGATCACAGCTATTAATCCACCCACGATCCATTTTTTTTAACCCGCTGGCATCATCATCCTCTATTCAGCCGCACGTGCGGCCATCTTTCGTCCGTCGCTATTGCGAGGACGACATCAGTCACCGTTCGTGCTTTGTTCCAGCACGTCCACTTCATCAATGCGGCGCATATCCTATCCGTGCGCCGTCCGCACAGATGTCTCCGACTCCAACCGTTCTCGTCGTGCATCGCCGCCCGTTCGTGCGGGTTTTTGCGCCCACTGCTTCATCACTACACCTGCCGATGTCCGTCCTTGACTTATGCACCTGCATTTGCTCTGTTCTGGCTAGGCACCTTTCTTGGGTTGAACTCTGCATCTGTCTGGCCCTTGGTGTTGCTCCTCTGCTGGTGCCTGAACAGCTGCTGCTCTCTGCTGCTGTGGTAGTTCTGCAGTGCTACATTGGTGGTAATCCATTTTGTTCTGTTCATTCTCAGCGTTGCTGACATGTTACAACCCACTGCAATTGTCTTTCCTATGAAACTCGATGGCCCTAGTAACTATCGAGAGTGGGCTCTCGCTGCCAAAACTGTATTGAGGGGCCATGGTCTTATGTCTCATTTGACTAAGGATGCTCCAGTTTGTTAAGTGTGAAGATCCTATCTAATAGGCCTATATGCCTATATATAGCCATGAGGCTATCTATATATAGTGACTACTTCACCTGTGGAGATTATCTTCTGAAATCCCCAGGTTAGTATCATGGTATCAGAGACATGGATTAGGGTTAGGATTAGGCTACTCTAATTCACCCACGATCCAATTTTTCTTTACCTTGGGATCCATCCTGTCTCTTCGCGGCGTCGTCCGTCTCGTCTGTTCGGCTCATCGCCGCACATCTGCGCCGTTCGCGCGGCCCGTCGGATCCTTGTCGCGTTCGCGCGGCCCATCGTCGATCCTCCGCGCCGTTCGCGCGGCCCGTCGGATCCTTCTCGACGTTCGCGCGGCCCGTCGTCCCGTCCGTCGCCGATTCTCCGCGCCGTCCGTGCGGTCCTCCTCCGCGCGTCAATTCGCGCGACTCATCGATCCGCGCGAGTCGGTCTTCCGCGCGTTGATCCGCGCGATTCGTCGCCAGATCGTCTTCGTCGTGCCTTGTCCGCTCGGTCTTCCGTGCGAGCAGAGGAGGCCAGGCCGTCCTTGTCGTGCCGCACGAGTGGCTCCGTCTGGACTTCGTGCCCTGCTCGTCCATCAGAGGTTTCTCTGCTCTGCTCTGTTTTTCCTCTGCTGCTGCTGTTGCTGGTCTCCTCTGTTGGCGGTGGTCTGCTCTGTTTTTCTATTCAGTGGTGCTTGTCATCTGCTACTGCTTATCTTGCACAATGTCGCAGTCGCAATTACTATCAAATGCCATTGTTTTTCCTCTGAAACTTGATGGTCCATCTAATTATCGAGAGTGGGCTTTCTCTGTCAAAACTGTTCTGCGTGGACATGGCCTTGCATCTCATCTGACAGATGATCCTCCAACTGACAAGTCGGAGGATGGTTCTGGTGCTGCTGCCGTCACGACTTGGACTAAGGATGATGGCCGAATCATGAGTGCCATAGTCACCAGCATGAAACCCTCACTAATGATGAGCCTTGAGCACCATCAATCTGCTAAGGAGATGTGGGACTACTTGCAGGGGAGATATGTTCAGAACAGTGGTGCACTTTTGCTTACTCTAATGCAAGGACTTCATGATCTTCAGCAGAATGAGATGTCTATCGAGGAGTATTATACTGCTTTTGATCGTCTGATGGGACCTTTTCTTTCCATGGTTCCTAAGTGTGAGGCAGGGTGCTCAGGCTGCTGTGATAAGAAGAATAAGTTCATTGAAAAATTCCTTATATATCAGTTTTGTCATGGTTTGCGGCCTGATTTTGAGTCCAGTCGTAAACAGTTGTTAAATGCTTCCACCACTCCGTCTATTTCTGATGTGTTGTCCGCCTTGATTGCTGAGGAGACACGACTTAATTCTCAGTCTCCTGTATCAGTACCTCACAGTGTTCTGGCAGCCTCTCACAAGACCAATACAGTGAAGGGCAACTCTTTTTCGCCTTGTGTTCATTGCAAGAAGACTACTCACCGTTTAGAAAATTGCTTTGTTCGGTATCCTGAGAAGTTAACTGCTTATCGCTCACGCCATCCCAAGCAGAGTGGTCGTGGCGCCGGTTCCACCCCTACAGGCTCTGTGCCTGCAGGTTCCACCCCTACAGGATCGGTGTCTGTTGCTGCTGCATCACCTGTTACTGCTCCTTCTTGGGTGCTTGATTCAGGAGCCTCTTTTCATGTGTCATCAGATCAGTCACAGCTTGTTGCCTGCAAGCCAATTGCAGATGATGCCTCTATTCAGACAGCAGACGGTACATCCTGCCACATTACTCATCAGGGTTCTCCTTGCACCTCTAATTTTTCTGTACCTAATGTCTCGTTTGTACCTCAGTTGTCCATGAATCTTCTTTCAGTTGGTCAATTAACGGATCACAATTGTTTTGTTGGATTCGATGACTCATCTTGTTTTATTCAGGATTGTCGCACCGGGGCTGTACTTGGGACTAGCCATCGCCGTAGAGGTTCTCATAGCCTCTATGTTCTCGACACTTTACGTCTTCCTCACTCTACTGCCTATGTGTCATCCGCCGCCGCTGCTGCATCTTCATCAAGTACATCGCCATCGACTTCATCTTTCGCCAAGTGGCATCATCGCCTTGGTCATTTATGTGGGTCTCGTTTATCCACCTTAATAAACAAGGGTTGTTTAGGTCCTACATCCATTGAGTCTAGTTTTCAGTGTAAGGGTTGCAAGCTTGGAAAACAGCTGCAGCTCCCATATTCTACTAGTACTTCTCATTCAGCTAGACCTTTTGATATTATTCATTCTGATGTATGGGGTCCTGCACCTTTCGCTTCCAAAGGTGGTCATAAATACTATGTTATTTTTGTTGATGATCATTCTCGATATACTTGGATTTACTTTATGAAACATCGCTCTCAGTTGTGCTCTACTTATCAAAATTTTGCTCACATGGTGCACACACAATTTTCCACCCCCATTCGAGTTTTTCGTTCAGATTCTGGTGGAGAGTATTTATCTCACACCTTTCGCCAATTTTTGACCTCTGAAGGCACTCTTGCTCAGCTTTCTTGTCCTGGCGCGCATGCTCAAAATGGGGTTGCTGAACGGAAACACCGCCATATCATAGAGACTGCCCGCACACTTCTTATTGCATCTTTTGTTCCTTCTCATTTTTGGGGAGAAGCTGTGTCCACTTCTATTTATCTCATCAACAGACAACCATCATCAAAATTGTCTGGTCAGTGTCCTGGTGAGGTTCTTTTTGGTACTCCTCCTGACTATGACCACCTTCGGGTTTTTTGCTACACTTGCTATGTCCTACTTGCACCTCGTGAGCGGACTAAGTTGACTGCTCAGTCAGTTGAGTGTGTTTTTCTGGGATACAGTCCTGAGCATAAGGGTTATCGTTGTTATGACGCCTCCTCTCGCCGCATTCGTATATCTCGTGATGTCACTTTCGTTGAGGATCGTCCTTTCTTTTATAACCCTTCTACTCAACCATCCCGTAGTTGTACAGAGTCAACATCCTTTCTGTGTCTTCCTCCTATACTTAGTGATGTTGACCCTCCTACACAACCCGTGTCTTCCAGCCCACCTAACACTTCTGTATCTTCTCCTGACACTTTTGAAACTCCTCCACTTACTCATGTCGACCCTCCACTTACCAATGTCGATCCTCCCCCACTTTCTGAACCTTTGTCTTGTCAACCTCCGGTCCAGCAGCTCCCATCCTTTGACAAACCACCAGTCCACAAATACTACACTCGTCGTCCCCAAATCCCCACAGCCACTTCTTCGGCCAGTCCTGCTACTCCCGATGTTGATAGTTCTGTTAATTCTGATGAGTCATGTGCTTTTTCTGATGAATCACAGGGTGGTCTGAGATATAATCTACGAGACCGTGCTACTATTGGGCCTCCTGACAAATATGGTTTTCCTCGTGTCACTGCTGTTGTGGAAGAGCCAACCACTTATCGAGAGGCCTCTAGCATTCCAGAATGGCAACTTGCTATGTGTGAGGAACTTGCTGCACTTGATCGTACAGGGACCTGGGATATTGTTCCATTACCATCGCATGCTGTGCCTATTACATCCAAGTGGGTCTTCAAGATTAAAACCAAGTCGGATGGTTCTATTGAGCGATATAAGGCCCGTCTAGTTGCTAGAGGTTTTCAGCAAACTCAGGGCCGAGATTATGATGAGACATTTGCACCTGTTGCTCATATGACTACTGTTCGTACTTTAATTGCAGTGGCCGCTGCTTCTTCTTGGACAATCTCTCAGATGGATGTTAAAAATGCCTTTCTTCATGGTGATTTAAATGAAGAAGTTTACATGCAACCACCTCCAGGTGTTAGTGCCCCTCCAGGTTATGTTTGTCGTCTTCGTCGCGCTTTATATGGTCTTAAACAGGCTCCTCGTGCTTGGTTTGAGCGCTTTGTCTTTGTCATTCGGGCTGCTGGTTTTTCACCTAGTGATCATGACCCTGCCTTATTTATCCACCTCTCCTCACGTGGACGTACTTTGCTTCTTTTATATGTTGATGATATATTGATTACGGGTGACGATGCAGACCACATTTCTTATGTCAAGCAGCAACTTGGTGCACAATTTCAAATGTCGGATTTAGGTCATCTCAGTTATTTCCTAGGCATTGAGGTCAAACAGTCTGCAAAGGGTTGCTATCTTTCTCAGTCCAAGTACATACAAGACCTTATTACTCGTTCAGGCATCACTGACCATCGGACAGCTGCGACACCTATGGATCTTCATTTGCAGCTTCGTCCCACTGATGGTACTCCTCTTAAGGATCCATCTCGATATCGGCATATTGTGGGCAGCCTTGTTTATCTCACTGTTACTCGACCTGATATTGCCCATGCCGTCCATATTTTGAGTCAGTTTGTGAGTGCTCCTACGACCGTTCATTTTGGCCATTTACTTCGTGTCTTACGGTACTTGAGGGGGACATCATCTCGCAGCTTATTCTATGCCCGTGACAGTCCGCTTCAGCTTCATGCTTACTCGGACTCCACTTGGGCGAGTGACCCAACAGATCGTTGCTCTATCACAGGGTACTGTATTCTTCTTGGATCCTCTCCTATTGCATGGAAGTCCAAGAAACAAGCTGCTGTATCTCGTTCTAGTGCAGAGGCAGAACTTCGAGCACTTGCCACCACTACTGCAGAAATCGTATGGCTTCGATGGTTGTTGACTGATTTCGGAATTTCTTGTGATGCTGCCACACCTCTTCTATGCGATAATACAGGAGCTATACAGATTGCCAATGATCCTGTGAAGCATGAACTTACCAAGCATATTGGCGTCGATGCTTTCTTCACTCGCTCTCATTGTAATCAGCATACCATTGCTCTTCAATATGTGCCATCCGAGCTGCAATTAGCTGACTTCTTCACTAAAGCGCAAACTAGAGAGCAACATCGGCTTCATTTGCTCAAACTCAATGCTTCAGATCCTCCATTTCCACCTTGAGTTTGAAGGGGGGTGTTAAGTGTGAAGATCCTATCTAATAGGCCTATATGCCTATATATAGCCATGAGGCTATCTATATATAGTGACTCCTTCACCTGTGGAGATTATCTTCTGAAATCCCCAGGTTAGTATCACAGTTGACACATCAAAGGATGTCTCTGGTGCTGATGCAGTCACAGCTTGGACCAATGATGTACGTGTCATGAGTGCTATTGTCACCAGTATGAGCACTTGCGACTACTACTTCAGAGATTGTATGACTCCGATGGTTGTTGGCCGATTTTGGTATTTCTTGTGATGCCCCCACACACTTCTCTGTGATAATACAGGAGCCATACAGATTGCTAATGATCCTGTTAAGCAACATCGACTTCATTTAATAAAACGGAATGGTTCAAATCCTCTAGTTCCAGCTTGAGTTTGAAGGGGAGTGTCAAGTGTATGAAGGTCCATCTACTATAGGCCCATATGGCCCATGAGGCTCTCTATATATGGTTATCTCCACTAATCGAGCGATTATTCTCTCTCATATCCCCAGGTTAGTAACAGTAATTAGGTTCCCATTATTGTTCTGACGCCTGCAATGATTTTAGTTAATTTCATCATCAACTGCAAATGTTTGTGCTTACAATATTTGTTCTTTATGTTTACTTTCAGGCAAGAAAAAGTGAACATATTACAGAGTGGATTGCTTTGTGAAATGCGAATGGAGGGAGGGGGGGGGGGGGGGGGGGGGGGGGGGGGGGGGGGGGGGTGTAGAGGTTCAGAAGAAAAGAGGCAGGGCATTTAGACATTTCCCATGGTCTATACAGCCACCGTCAATTGATTCTATAGAAAGAGGCGATGGGCTAAAAAATAGTCAATGGGATCGAGAC
Source organism: Miscanthus floridulus (assembly GCF_019320115.1). NCBI lineage: Eukaryota > Viridiplantae > Streptophyta > Magnoliopsida > Poales > Poaceae > Miscanthus > Miscanthus floridulus. Next base: position 57,964,298 of record NC_089584.1, read on the forward strand.
AAATACAAGCAAATTATTGGTTGTTAGATTTAAAACTATAAAAGATATAATATCGTTTAAATTTTTATGCCTGCAGCAACACACGGGCCAATACCTAGTAATAACATAAAATATCCAACTTCTTTGTTCACATTACTTCTGTGATTCCTTACTTTTATCTTATCCATCAAGATGTAGAGCCTATTATCACCTTAGATTTATTTGCGCAAGGTAAAACCCAAACTAAATTATCTGGTTGCTTACTACACATGCTAATAGCACAGTGTTATCATGTTATCCAATTAGTCGTGATTAGTCATCCTTATTGGTCCTTGCACTTCAACTAGGTAGTCCGAGCCTCCGAGGTGACTCGGACAATCAGAAACAAAGTCATCCAATTAGTCTCTGATCCATCATGACAAGTCGTCCGATTACTGCATGGACGACTAGTTTGTGACTTGTGACTGAGCTGGCTAGGCAGCTAGCAAACTTGGGATTTTTATTTTTAGCACAATAGGGTTATCAAGCTGAGGCAGCAGCACCTTATCCTCCCCAGTCTGGACACTTCTGTAGCCACACTCAGTTTCTCTTCCTCGTCGCTGCCCTTCCCTGAGCTTACGTGCACCACCCCTGCATTTCCTGAGGTAGTATGCCAGTCATCCTCTTCTGTGCCACGCACCACCTCCTTTTACCTGCCTACCACCACCTCTTCAGTGCAGCTTGACAACTCCGCTGAATTAGGGACACCTCATCCTACTCTGATGATTAGCCACCCCTCTTTCCCACTACTTTGCTACGTTTCTAGTTGTTCTGCTGTTTCCCTGGGACCCTCAACTTGAAGCAGGTGGTGCTACTGATGCTGCAGGATCATCAGCTGCATCAGGAGCTGCTGCCTCACCTTCCTTAGGCCCTGTTTGGATACCCTATGATTATAATAATCAGATTATATAATCATATTTTGATCCTAACAGGATGGATTAGATGAAGGATTATTATAATCAAAACCCCTGATTACCATAATCCCATAATCCAGGTGAGACCAGGTTTTAGGAGCTTATGGATAGTCTTTGCCCTCCAATCAATTGTCCAACTTGCCAGACTAAAGGATAAAGATAGGATTTTCTCACTTTAACCAACAATAATCTAGGGACCCAAACACTCTGATTATTATAATCCTTAATCCTGATTATAACAATCATGCGCATAATCCAGATTAGCTGTGATCTAAACAAGCCCTTAGTTGCTCTAGATGGTGCACCCGTAGCAGATATACATACTGGCCAGGAAACCAGTGTATGTAGACAGGAAAACTATACTGCCGACAGAGCGCGACTAGTCGACTATCAACCTGATCGATACCTAATCATGATTAGCCTGCTGATCGGTGCTCCAGTGACTAGGCTCGATTATACGATTTGAAAACATTGCTGTAGCATAGCATCTATTAGCCAATGACTCTGGAATGTAAGGGCCTGTTTCGTTCGTGCCTAACATTGCCACGTCACATGTTACTCATGCCACAATTTCTTAGGCAGTTGTTTGGTTCACTACTGCAACTATGGCACGCCACACTTTCTTAGCACCTTGTCCCGCACGTCATAGACTTATTTCTTTGCCAAACTTTGCCACAAGTGGCTTTAATTTTGTTCGCCACACTTTCTATGGCAGACACAGTTTGTCTAAGGTAAGGTGTGGCAAACTATCAACCAACAGGGCCTAAATAAAGAATTATCAGGGTACGAGCAGCATAATAAAAATCAATCAAAAGTGCATGACTTACCATGCATGGGCAGATAAAATAAAAAGAAAAATGACATGTTAAGACAGTTGTTGAAGTACAAATAAGGAGTCACCTCATGTTGTGTCTCTGAATTCACATGATTCTCACACCGAATACCTCGGAAATATAATTCACCACCAGAGAATTGTTTTCCAAGGCAAACATTTAATGTAACTTCTGAATCATCCACATGAAAACCTACAAAAGCAAATGTTAACAGTTCAGAAACCAAAAAAAAAAGATATCCCACTTGTTCAAATTGTCCTGGTTCAAAAGTAGGCCTCGACGAGAGTGCTAAGAGACAGTTCTGGGAAGACTTAGATGGCCTGGTTAGAGCTATACCTAGTAGTGAGAAGCTTTTTATAGGAGGAGATCTTAATGGGCATGTAGGTACTACAAGCGCAAGTTTCGAGGCAGTTCATGGAGGTTTTGGGTATGGTAGTAGGAATCAGGAGGGGGAGGAAGTTCTGGACTTCGCGGTAGCTTTTGACCTGATGATAGCCAACACTTTCTTTAGAAAGAGAGAATCTCATCTAGTGACCTTCAGTAGCGGACAACACTGTAGCCAGATTGACTTTGTCCTCGCAAGAAGAAAGGACAAACGAGCATGCTTGGATTGCAAGGTGATACCAGGGGAGTGTGTTGTTTCTCAACATAAGCTTTTGGTGGCAGATTTTCGTTTTCAGGTGCGTGCCCGTAGGGATAAACAAGCTAAGATTGAAAGAACAAAGTAGTGGAAACTGAAAGGGGAGACGTCAGAGGTATTTAGGGAAAGGGTTATCAAAGAGGGCTCTTGGAAGGAAGAAGACGACATAAACAACATGTGGGACAAGATGGCAACCAACATTCGGAAGGTAGCCTCAGAGGTGTGTGGAGTAACCAAAGGAAGGGGACGCGAGGCTAAAGATACTTGGTGGTGGAACGAGGAAGTCCAAAGGGCTATTAAGGAGAAGAAAGAATGCTATAGACGCTTGTACCATGACAGGAGTGTGGACAACATAGAGAAGTACAAGGTGGCAAAGAAGACTGCAAAGCGAGCTGTAAGTGTGGCAAAGGGTAGAGCGTACGAAGATCTTTACCAACATTTGAGTACGAAGGAAGGAGAGAAGGACATTTATAGGATGGCTAGGGTTCGTGAGATAAAGACACGGGATTTCAACCAAGTTAAGTGCATTAAGGATGAAAAGGAGCATCTCTTGGTGAAGGAGGATGAGATCCGACATCGATGGCAAGAGTATTTTGATAAATTGTTCAATGGTGAGAATATGGACACAACCTTTCAGTTGGATGACTCTTTTGATGACACCAATAGGCCCTTTGTGCGGAGAATACAAGAATCTGAGGTCAGAGAGGCGTTGAAAAGGATGAAAGGAGGTAAGGTGATGGGACCGGATGGTATCCCAATCGAGGTGTGGAGATGCCTCGGGGACATAGCTATAGTATGGCTAACCAAGCTGTTCAACCATATTTTTCGATCAAACAAGATGCCTGATGAGTGGAAGAGAAGTATATTGGTACCGATCTACAAGAATAAAGGGGATATTTAAAGTTGTACGAATTACCGGGGAATTAAGTTGATGAGCCATACTATGAAGTTATGGGAGAGTTATTGAGCATCGCTTGAGAGCAATAACGCGGATCTCTATGAACCAATTTGGTTTCATGCCCGGAAGGTCAACCATGGAAGCCATTTTCTTAGTAAGACAAGTTATGGAGCGATATAGGGAGAAGAAGGACCTACACATGGTTTTTATTGACTTGGAGAAGGCTTATGATAAAATACTAAGGAATGTTATGTGGTGGGCTTTGGACAAACATAAAGTCCCAACGAAGTACGTCGGGCTCATTAAGGACATGTACAACAATGTTGTGACTAGAGTTCGAACAAGTGATGGAGACACGGATGACTTCCCGATTAGGATAGGACTACATCAAGGGTCAGCTTTGAGCCCTTATTTGTTTGCTTTAGTGATGGATGAGGTCACAAGGGACATACAAGGGGACATCCCTTGGTGTATGCTTTTCGCGGACGATGTAGTGCTAGTTGATGAAAGCCGGACAGGAGTGAATCAGAAACTGAAGTTATGGCGGAAAACTTTGGAGTCCAAAGGTTTTAGACTCAGTAGAACTAAAACTGAGTATATGAGATGTGACTTCGGCACTACTACTCGGGAGGAGGAAGATGTTAGTTTGGAAGGTCAAGTAGTGCCTAGGAAGGATACCTTTCGATATTTAGGATCAATGCTACAGAGGGACGGGAATATTGATGAAGATGTTAGCCATAGAATCAAAGCAGGGTGGATGAAGTGGCGGCAAGCGTCTGAGGTCCTATGTGACAAAAGGGTACCACAGAAGCTAAAAGGCAAGTTTTATAGGACGATGATTAGACCTGCTATGTTGTATGGTGCAGAATGTTGGCCTACAAAAAGACGACATGTTCAACAGCTAAGTGTCGCGGAAATGCGTATGTTGCGTTGGATTTGCGGTCATACAAGAAGGGATCGAGTTCGGAACGATGATATACGTGAGAGATTAGGGGTAGCGCCAATTGAAGAAAAGCTTATCCAACACCGGTTGAGATGATTTGGTCATGTGCAACGGAGACCTCTAGATGCACCAGTGCGCAGTGGAATCCTAAGTCAGGATAGTAACATGAAGAGAGGCAGAGGAAGACCGTTGACTTGGGTAGAGGCAATAAAAGGAGACTTGAAAAGATGGAATATACCCAAAGACTTAGCCTTAGATAGGAGTGCTTGGAAGACAGCTATTCACGTGCCTGAACCTTGATTGCTTCTGATGGGTTTCAACTCTAGCCTACCCCAACTTGTTTGGGACTTAAAGGCTTTGTTGTTGTTGCTGTATCCCACTTGTTCAAATATGTTTATACAGTGAAAAGTAATGGAACATATATTTTGCTTCCATAAGGCGGTACTAATAGAAATATTTATTCGAAATTAAAGTTTGCCTAGAAAGAAGGAAACCATACGTTCATCTTGATATTACAAAGGAAGAAAAAGAAGTATGATAATGAACCTTAGAGAGATTAGCAACGTGGTACATATATGCAGCTATAAGAATTCAACTAATCTTAACATCATAAAATTATATGGTAAGCTAGATTTTCCTGAAAAGCATGAATGCAGGGTACAATTTTCTACTAACTTACTATGTCACATCACTTCTCACAAGAGGCAGAATGGGCTTCCTGCCTTTCGAAGATGTTCAGGGCATAAGGGCTAGAAGATGCAGTTGGAAAATGAATTTAGTTGTCATTAGTTAAAGCTACATACACCAGGACAGAAGATAGTTTAACCAATAGTTCTTAATAAAAAAATTCCTTTGATAATCATCCACCTATAGCATATCAAAGTTTTAATCAAAATTTGTTAAAAGGTAAAAGTTCAAAATAATATCAGATATCTAGTATTTTCAATCATTGCTCTTTTGATTTGTTACCATATAACAGTAAGGATTCTGCTAATAGAAAAAAAAAACATATTTATCTGACGAGTAACCTTTGTATATGCTATATATAAATGATGAAAGAAGGGCGGGCCTGGTGCAAGCGGTAGAGTCTTACCGCCTGTGACCGGAAGGTCCCGGGTTCGAGTCGCAGTCTCCTCGCATTGCACAGGCGAGGGTAAGGCTTGCCACTAACACCCTTCCCCAGACCCCGCACAGAGCAGGAGCTCTCCGCACTGGGTACGCCCTTTTTATATATAAATGATGAAAGAAAATTCACATCTCAATTGTACTTAATTTCTTCTCCAACAAATCTCAAAGAAGGGACAGGCAGTGAGGATTATAGGTGATGCATGTGAGTGCAGAATCACATTTACACATCATGTCCTCAGACATTTAAATTTCTTATTGTCTATGACGAGACATCAGCTTTACTTTCATGATGTTTTGAGTTAGAAAGGTGTAAGACAGTAGGTTCAAAGGCTGGTAACTAGCAACAACTGGATATCCCAGTTATGAAACTTGTGAATAGACTCCATGATTTTTTGTAGGTGATTCCTCCAATAGCATGTACATTCAACTTACATGTGAACCAAAAATATTAAAAGCAAATGAAAAACTTATGACAATGCATTCCTTGGGCACTTCAAGTAAGGTGTTTCTAACTACGAGTTTTCTGGCATTCTTGAATATAGTGCAGGAACGTACCTAGTTCAAGATCCCTGTCTTTCCCATATTCAACAATAAAAGCATGATGGGAGTCCAATGTTCCTCCACCAACCTCAGGATAAAAAACTAAAGATCAACCCAGAGCATAAGATTAATGAGAAACAAGAACTAAAATAAAGTGATTGCTATCTGTAATAATGTAGCAGTCATTCAGACAACCTTTAGAAATTGGAGCTATGAACTGTTCCATGAACTGGTTCAGCATAGCTTCCAGGCCAAAATCATCAAGGACAGCACCATACTTATTCATTGTATTTGGCCTCATTATCTTAAATTTCATAGCATGGACCCATTTTTCAAAGTTCTCTACCTACAAAGGTGCACAAAATTAGAAATTGATGAACAAAGTTTGAAACAAATCTTATTTTTGTCCTTAATATACCATACCTCCTCCAATAACATCTCACAGAAAGTAGGTTGCAACATAGCAAACGAATAAACACCAGGAATTGGCTCAGTCATAATACTTCTAAAGCTTTCTTCTGTATTGCTCCTAACTGCTTCAAGGAATGTTGGTAAGAAGAACACTGAAGGATGCATATTGTATAATTCTTGATGAAGGGGCTGCCAGAAACAAACAAATAAAAGAGGTGAGTTTCTTCTAGAAGAAAAAGAGGAATAAACAATGTTAAGAATGTTACAAATAAGGGAGACTAAAATGGTGACAGTATTGAGGCCCAATGGCAACTATATATAGAGTACAAGAGAGACACAAGAGGGGAAACACTAGACTAGGAGATTACACTAATACCCTTGTGTATTACACCTTAACACCCCCTCTCAAATGCAACATGAATGCAATGTCGATGCATTTGGAGAGTTGACACTATGCGCTAGACTGAAAACAAAAGACTAATACATCCAAAATCTAAAATCAAAGATGTCGTCGTAGAGTGCAACTCTTGGCCAATGTCGATTGTCGATGAAGAAAAAGATCCCCACAAGAGGGTACTGCATTCCTGTACTTCAGGAAATACCTCAAGTCTTCACAAACGGTACTTCAACTCTTCAAATATGAACCTTGCTTTGGAGACTACGGGCCACGACGAGCGGTTAGTAGGATAGAAAGGTCATTGCTGCAAGATGGCAAGTAGTAGGATAGAATGGTGATGACGACAAACAAACAACCATTGATCATGATGGGCGGACTACGGGCCACGACGGGCTCCTGAGGCACAAGTTCGCGACAATTCGATAAGGGGCCACGACAAGTGCACGGACGATGAATCCCACGATAGGCACATAGACGGCATGGACTCCCATGATGGTCGCGTGTACAGGCAGCACTGAAGGTGTCCATGACGGGCGGACTCATGACTCCGACCGGTAGCTGAGGCAGGTTGCCTACAGCCCTGCAGACGACGAACCCCGCGCACGCGGATGGCGCAGACTCCCGCAACGGTCACGCGGATGGCACGGACTCACGTAGGGCGTACCCAGTGCAGAGAACTCCCTGCTCTGTGCGGGGTCTGGGGAAGGGTGTCAGTGGCAAGCCTTACCCTCGCCTGTGCAATGCGAGGAGACCGCGACTCGAACCCGGGACCTTCCGGTCATAAGCGGTAAGACTATACCGCTTGCACCAAGCCCGCCCTTCATGGTACGGACTCACGTAACGAGTGGAAACAGTGAAAGGCTGACGGCGACACGAATACAGATCCACGACATGCGAATTGTAGTGGATGAAGATTGGGACGCCTAGGTGCCGACCCGGGTGGCGGAAAGGCTTGCGCCAACCCCCCCCCCCCCCCCCCCCCCCCCCCCCCCGCTGATGAAGAAAATAATTATGGGATCTTGGGCCAAATTCAATTGTCTTCTTGGGCCAGACAGCAG